>NW_027412070.1:0-72710 GCF_047663935.1 Musca autumnalis
ATTGGGAAAGTCATGCCCGGTGAACTTTTGTATTGGGAAAGTCATGCCCGGTGAACTTTTGTATTGGGAAAGTCATGCCCGGTGAACTTTTGTGTGGGAGAAGTCATCTCCGGTGAACTTTTATATTGGGAAAATCATCTCCGGTGAACTTTTGTATTGGGAAAGTCGTGCCCGGTGAACTTTTGTATGGGAAAAGTCATTTCCGGTGAACTTTTGTATTGGGAAAGTCATCTCCGGTAAACTTTTGTATTGGGAAAGTCATCTCCGGTGAACTTTTGTATGGGAAAAGTCATCTCCGGTGAACTTTTGTATTGGGAAAGTCATCTCCGGTGAACTTTTGTATTGGGAAAGTCATGCCCGGTGAACTTTTGTTTTGGGAAAGTCATGCCCGGTGAACTTTTGTATTGGGAAAGTCATCTCCGGTGAACTTTTGTATGGGAAAAGTCATCTCCGGTGAACTTTTGTATTGGGAAAGTCATCTCCGGTGAACTTTTGTATGGGAAAAGTCATCTCCGGTGAACTTTTGTATTGGGAAAGTCATCTCCGGTGAACTTTTGTATGGGAAAAGTCATCTCCGGTGAACTTTTGTATTGGGAAAGTCATCTCCGGTGAACTTTTGTATTGGGAAAGTCATCTCCGGTGAACTTTTGTATGGGAAAAGTCATCTCCGGTGAACTTTTGTATTGGGAAAGTCATCTCCGGTGAACTTTTGTATTGGGAAAGTCATGCCCGGTGAACTTTTGTATTGGGAAAGTCATCTCCGGTGAACTTTTGTATGGGAAAAGTCATCTCCGGTGAACTTTTGTATGGGAAAAGTCATCTCCGGTGAACTTTTGTATTGGGAAAGTCATCTCCGGTGAACTTTTGTATTGGGAAAGTCATCTCCGGTGAACTTTTGTATTGGGAAAGTCATCTCCGGTGAACTTTTGTATGGGAAAAGTCATCTCCGGTGAACTTTTGTATTGGGAAAGTCATCTCCGGTGAACTTTTGTATTGGGAAAGTCATGCCCGGTGAACTTTTGTATTGGGAAAGTCATCTCCGGTGAACTTTTGTATGGGAAAAGTCATCTCCGGTGAACTTTTGTATGGGAAAAGTCATCTCCGGTGAACTTTTGTATTGGGAAAGTCATCTCCGGTGAACTTTTGTATTGGGAAAGTCATCTCCGGTGAACTTTTGTATGGGAAAAGTCATCTCCGGTGAACTTTTGTATTGGGAAAGTCATCTCCGGTGAACTTTTGTATGGGAAAAGTCATCTCCGGTGAACTTTTGTATTGGGAAAGTCATCTCCGGTGAACTTTTGTATGGGAAAAGTCATCTCCGGTGAACTTTTGTATTGGGAAAGTCATCTCCGGTGAACTTTTGTATGGGAAAAGTCATCTCCGGTGAACTTTTGTATTGGGAAAGTCATCTCCGGTGAACTTTTGTATTGGAAAAGTCATGTCCGGTGAACTTTTGTTTTGGGAAAGTCATGCCCGGTGAACTTTTGTATTGGGAAAGTCATCTCCGGTGAACTTTTGTATGGGAAAAGTCATCTCCGGTGAACTTTTGTATTGGGAAAGTCATCTCCGGTGAACTTTTGTATGGGAAAAGTCATCTCCGGTGAACTTTTGTATTGGGAAAGTCATCTCCGGTGAACTTTTGTATGGGAAAAGTCATCTCCGGTGAACTTTTGTATTGGGAAAGTCATCTCCGGTGAACTTTTGTATTGGGAAAGTCATCTCCGGTTAACTTTTGTATGGGAAAAGTCATCTCCGGTGAACTTTTGTATTGGGAAAGTCATCTCCGGTGAACTTTTGTATTGGGAAAGTCATGCCCGGTGAACTTTTGTATTGGGAAAGTCATCTCCGGTGAACTTTTGTATGGGAAAAGTCATCTCCGGTGAACTTTTGTATGGGAAAAGTCATCTCCGGTGAACTTTTGTATTGGGAAAGTCATCTCCGGTGGACTTTTGTATTGGGAAAGTCATCTCCGGTGAACTTTTGTATGGGAAAAGTCATCTCCGGTGAACTTTTGTATTGGGAAAGTCATCTCCGGTGAACTTTTGTATGGGAAAAGTCATCTCCGGTGAACTTGGGAAAGTCATCTCCGGTGAACTTTTGTATGGGAAAGTCATCTCCGGTGAACTTTTGTATTGGGAAAGTCATATCCGGTGAACTTTTGTATGGGAAAGTCATCTCCGGTGAACTTTTGTATTGGGAAAGTCATCTCGGTGAACTTTTGTATGGGAAAAGTCATCTCCGGTGAACTTTTGTATGGGAAAAGTCATCTCCGGTGAACTTTTGTATTGGGAAAGTCATCTCCGGTGAACTTTTGTATTTATTTGTATTGGGAAAGTCATCTCCGGTGAACTTTTGTATTGGGAAAAGTCATCTCCGGTGAACTTTTGTATTGGGAAAGTCATCTCCGGTGAACTTTTGTATTGGGAAAGTCATCTCCGGTGAACTTTTGTATTGGGAAAGTCATCTCCGGTGAACTTTTGTATGGGAAAAGTCATCTCCGGTGAACTTTTATATTGGGAAAGTCATCTCCGGTGAACTTTTGTATTGGGAAAGTCGTGCCCGGTGAACTTTTGTATTGGGAAAGTCATCTCCGGTGAACTTTTGTATTGGGAAAGTCATCTCCGGTGAACTTTTGTATTGGGAAAGTCATCTCCGGTGAACTTTTGTATTGGGAAAAGCCATCTCCGGTGAACTTTTGTATTGGGAAAGTCATCTCCGGTGAACTTTTGTATTGGGAAAGTCATCTCCGGTGAACTTTTGTATGGGAAAAGTCATCTCCGGTGAACTTTTGTATTGGGAAAGTCATCTCCGGTGAACTTTTGTATTGGGAAAGTCATCTCCGGTGAACTTTTGTATGGGAAAAGTCATCTCCGGTGAACTTTTGTATGGGAAAGTCATCTCCGGTGAACTTTTGTATTGGGAAAGTCATCTCCGGTGAACTTTTGTATGGGAAAAGTCATCTCCGGTGAACTTTTGTATTGGGAAAGTCATGCCCGGTGAGCTTTTGTATTGGGAAAGTCATGCCCGGTGAACTTTTGTATTGGGAAAGTCATGCCCGGTGAACTTTTGTATGGGAAAAGTCATCTCCGGTGAACTTTTGTATGGGAAAAGTCATCTCCGGTGAACTTTTGTATTGGGAAAGTCATCTCCCGTGAACTTTTGTATTGGGAAAGTCATCTCCGGTGAACTTTTGTATTGGGAAAGTCATGCCCGGTGAACTTTTGTATTGGGAAAGTCATGCCCGGTGAACTTTTGTATTGGGAAAGTCATCTCCGGTGAACTTTTGTATGGGAAAAGTCATCTCCGGTGAACTTTTGTATTGGGAAAGTCATCTCCGGTGAACTTTTGTATTGGGAAAGTCATGCCCGGTGAACTTTTATATTGGGAAAGTCATGCCCGGTGAACTTTTGTATTGGGAAAGTCATCACCGGTGAACTTTTGTATTGGGAAAGTCATGCCCGGTGAACTTTTGTATTGGGAAAGTCATCTCCGGTGAACTTTTGTATTGGGAAAGTCATCTCCGGTGAACTTTTGTATTGGGAAAGTCATCTCCGGTGAACTTTTGTATTGGGAAAGTCATGCCCGGTGAACTTTTATATTAGGAAAGTCATCTCCGGTGAACTTTTGTATTGGGAAAGTCGTGCCCGGTGAACTTTTGTATTGGGAAAGTCATCTCCGGTGAACTTTTGTATGGGAAAGTCATCTCCGGTGAACTTTTGTATTGGGAAAGTCATGCCCGGTGAACTTTTGTATTGGGAAAGTCATCTCCGGTGAACTTTTGTATGGGAAAAGTCATCTCCGGTGAACTTTTGTATGGGAAAAGTCATCTCCGGTGAACTTTTGTATTGGGAAAGTCATCTCCGGTGAACTTTTGTATTGGGAAAGTCATCTCCGGTGAACTTTTGTATTGGGAAAGTCATGCCCGGTGAACTTTTGTTTTGGGAAAGTCATGCCCGGTGAACTTTTGTATTGGGAAAGTCATCTCCGGTGAACTTTTGTATGGGAAAAGTCATCTCCGGTGAACTTTTGTATTGGGAAAGTCATCTCCGGTGAACTTTTGTATTGGGAAAGTCATCTCCGGTGAACTTTTATATGGGAAAAGTCATCTCCGGTGAACTTTTGTATTGGGAAAGTCATCTCCGGTGAACTTTTGTATGGGAAAAGTCATCTCCGGTGAACTTTTGTATTGGGAAAGTCATCTCCGGTGAACTTTTGTATGGGAAAAGTCATCTCCGGTGAACTTTTGTATTGGGAAAGTCATCTCCGGTGAACTTTTGTATGGGAAAAGTCATCTCCGGTGAACTTTTGTATTGGGAAAGTCATCTCCGGTGAACTTTTGTATGGGAAAAGTCATCTCCGGTGAACTTTTGTATTGGGAAAGTCATCTCCGGTGAACTTTTGTATTGGGAAAGTCATCTCCGGTGAACTTTTGTATTGGGAAAGTCATCTCCGGTGAACTTTTGTATGGGAAAGTCATCTCCGGTGAACTTTTGTATTGGGAAAGTCATCTCCGGTGAACTTTTGTATTGGGAAAGTCATCTCCGGTGAACTTTTGTATGGGAAAAGTCATCTCCGGTGAACTTTTGTATTGGGAAAGTCATCTCCGGTGAACTTTTGTATTGGGAAAGTCATCTCCGGTGAACTTTTGTATGGGAAAATTCATCTCCGGTGAACTTTTGTATTGGGAAAGTCATCTCCGGTGAACTTTTGTATTGGGAAAGTCATCTCCGGTGAACTTTTGTATGGGAAAAGTCATCTCCGGTGAACTTTTGTATTGGGAAAGTCATCTCCGGTGAACTTTTGTATGGGAAAAGTCATCTCCGGTGAACTTTTGTATTGGGAAAGTCATCTCCGGTGAACTTTTGTATTGGGAAAGTCATCTCCGGTGAACTTTTGTATGGGAAAAGTCATCTCCGGTGAACTTTTGTATTGGGAAAGTCATCTCCGGTGAACTTTTGTATGGGAAAAGTCATCTCCGGTGAACTTTTGTATTGGGAAAGTCATCTCCGGTGAACTTTTGTATTGGGAAAGTCATCTCCGGTGAACTTTTGTATGGGAAAAGTCATCTCCGGTGAACTTTTGTATTGGGAAAGTCATCTCCGGTGAACTTTTGTATTGGGAAAGTCATCTCCGGTGAACTTTTGTATGGGAAAAGTCATCTCCGGTGAACTTTTGTATTGGGAAAGTCATCTCCGGTGAACTTTTGTATTGGGAAAGTCATCTCCGGTGAACTTTTGTATGGGAAAAGTCATCTCCGGTGAACTTTTGTATTGGGAAAAGTCATCTCCGGTGAACTTTTGTATTGGGAAAGTCATCTCCGGTGAACTTTTGTATTGGGAAAGTCATCTCCGGTGAACTTTTGTATGGGAAAAGTCATCTCCGGTGAACTTTTGTATGGGAAAAGTCATCTCCGGTGAACTTTTGTATGGGAAAAGTCATCTCCGGTGAACTTTTGTATTGGGAAAGTCATGCCCGGTGAACTTTTGTATTGGGAAAGTCATGCCCGGTGAACTTTTATATTGGGAAAGTCATCTCCGGTGAACTTTTGTATTGGGAAAGTCATCTCCGGTGAACTTTTGTATGGGAAAAGTCATCTCCGGTGAACTTTTGTATTGGGAAAGTCATCTCCGGTGAACTTTTGTATGGGAAAGTCATCTCCGGTGAACTTTTGTATGGGAAAAGTCATCTCCGGTGAACTTTTGTATGGGAAAAGTCATCTCCGGTGAACTTTTGTATTGGGAAAGTCATCTCCGGTGAACTTTTGTATTGGGAAAGTCATCTCCGGTGAACTTTTGTATGGGAAAAGTCATCTCCGGTGAACTTTTGTATTGGGAAAGTCATCTCCGGTGAACTTTTGTATGGGAAAAGTCATCTCCGGTGAACTTTTGTATTGGAAAAGTCATCTCCGGTGAACTTTTGTATGGGAAAAGTCATCTCCGGTGAACTTTTGTATTGGGAAAGTCATATCCGGTGAACTTTTGTATTGGGAAAGTCATCTCCGGTGAACTTTTGTATTGGGAAAGTCATCTCCGGTGAACTTTTGTATGGGAAAGTCATGCCCGGTGAACTTTTGTATGGGAAAAGTCATCTCCGGTGAACTTTTGTATTGGGAAAGTCATCTCCGGTGAACTTTTGTATGGGAAAAGTCATCTCCGGTGAACTTTTGTATTGGGAAAGTCATCTCCGGTGAACTTTTGTATTGGGAAAGTCATCTCCGGTGAACTTTTGTATGGGAAAAGTCATCTCCGGTGAACTTTTGTATTGGGAAAGTCATCTCCGGTGAACTTTTGTATTGGGAAAGTCATCTCCGGTGAACTTTTGTATTGGGAAAAGTCATCTCCGGTGAACTTTTGTATTGGGAAAGTCATCTCCGGTGAACTTTTGTATTGGGTAAGTCATCTCCGGTGAACTTTTGTATGGGAAAAGTCATCTCCGGTGAACTTTTGTATTGGGAAAAGTCATCTCCGGTGAACTTTTGTATTGGGAAAGTCATGCCCGGTGAACTTTTGTATTGGGAAAGTCATGCCCGGTGAACTTTTGTATTGGGAAAGTCATGCCGGTGAACTTTTGTATGGGAAAAGTCATCTCCGGTGAACTTTTGTATGGGAAAAGTCATCTCCGGTGAACTTTTGTATTGGGAAAGTCATCTCCGGTGAACTTTTGTATTGGGAAAGTCATCTCCGGTGAACTTTTGTATTGGGAAAGTCATGCCCGGTGAACTTTTGTTTTGGGAAAGTCATCTCCGGTGAACTTTTGTATGGGAAAAGTCATCTCCGGTGAACTTTTGTATTGGGAAAGTCATCTCCGGTGAACTTTTGTATTGGGTAAGTCATCTCCGGTGAACTTTTGTATGGGAAAAGTCATCTCCGGTGAACTTTTGTATGGGAAAAGTCATCTCCGGTGAACTTTTGTATGGGAAAAGTCATCTCCGGTGAACTTTTGTATTGGGAAAGTCATCTCCGGTGAACTTTTGTATTGGGAAAGTCATCTCCGGTGAACTTTTGTATGGGAAAAGTCATCTCCGGTGAACTTTTGTATTGGGAAAGTCATCTCCGGTGAACTTTTGTATTGGGAAAGTCATCTCCGGTGAACTTTTGTATGGGAAAAGTCATCTCCGGTGAACTTTTGTATTGGGAAAGTCATCTCCGGTGAACTTTTGTATTGGGAAAGTCATCTCCGGTGAACTTTTGTATGGGAAAAGTCATCTCCGGTGAACTTTTGTATGGGAAAAGTCATCTCCGGTGAACTTTTGTATTGGGAAAGTCATCTCCGGTGAACTTTTGTATGGGAAAAGTCATCTCCGGTGAACTTTTGTATTGGGAAAGTCATCTCCGGTGAACTTTTGTATTGGGAAAGTCATCTCCGGTGAACTTTTGTATGGGAAAAGTCATCTCCGGTGAACTTTTGTATGGGAAAAGTCATCTCCGGTGAACTTTTGTATTGGGAAAGTCATGCCCGGTGAACTTTTGTATGGGAAAAGTCATCTCCGGTGAACTTTTGTATTGGGAAAGTCATCTCCGGTGAACTTTTGTATTGGGAAAGTCATCTCCGGTGAACTTTTGTATGGGAAAAGTCATCTCCGGTGAACTTTTGTATGGGAAAAGTCATCTCCGGTGAACTTTTGTATTGGGAAAGTCATCTCCGGTGAACTTTTGTATTGGGAAAGTCATCTCCGGTGAACTTTTGTATTGGGAAAGTCATGCCCGGTGAACTTTTGATTTGGAAAAGTCATGCCCGGTGAACTTTTGTATGGGAAAAGTCATCTCCGGTGAACTTTTGTATTGGGAAAGTCATCTCCGGTGAACTTTTGTATGGGAAAAGTCATCTCCGGTGAACTTTTGTATTGGGAAAGTCATGCCCGGTGAACTTTTGTATTGGGAAAGTCATCTCCGGTGAACTTTTGTATTGGGAAAGTCATCTCCGGTGAACTTTTGTATGGGAAAAGTCATCTCCGGTGAACTTTTGTATTGGGAAAGTCATCTCCGGTGAACTTTTGTATGGGAAAAGTCATCTCCGGTGAACTTTTGTATTGGGAAAGTCATCTTCGGTGAACTTTTGTATGGGAAAAGTCATCTCCGGTGAACTTTTGTATTGGGAAAGTCATCTCCGGTGAACTTTTGTATGGGAAAAGTCATCTCCGGTGAACTTTTGTATTGGGAAAGTCATCTCCGGTGAACTTTTGTATTGGGAAAGTCATCTCCGGTGAACTTTTGTATTGGGAAAGTCATCTCCGGTGAACTTTTGTATGGGAAAAGTCATCTCCGGTGAACTTTTGTATTGGGAAAGTCATCTCCGGTGAACTTTTGTATTGGGAAAGTCATCTCCGGTGAACTGTTGTATGGGAAAAGTCATCTCCGGTGAACTTTTGTATTGGGAAAGTCATGCGCGGTGAACTTTTGTATTGGGAAAGTCATCTCCGGTGAACTTTTGTATGGGAAAAGTCATCCCCGGTGAACTTTTGTATTGGAAAAGTCATCTCCGGTGAACTTTTGTATGGGAAAAGTCATCTCCGGTGAACTTTTGTATTGGGAAAGTCATCTCCGGTGAACTTTTGTATTGGGAAAGTCATGCCCGGTGAACTTTTGTATGGGAAAAGTCATCTCCGGTGAACTTTTGTATTGGGAAAGTCATGCCCGGTGAACTTTTGTATTGGGAAAGTCATGCCCGGTGAACTTTTGTATGGGAAAAGTCATCTCCGGTGAACTTTTGTATTGGGAAAGTCATCTCCGGTGAACTTTTGTGTGGGAAAAGTCATCTCCGGTGAACTTTTGTATTGGGAAAGTCATCTCCGGTGAACTTTTGTATTGGGAAAGTCATCTCCGGTGAACATTTGTATTGGGAAAGTCATGCCCGGTGAACTTTTGATTTGAAAAAGTCATGCCCGGTGAACTTTTGTATGGGAAAAGTCATCTCCGGTGAACTTTTGTATTGGGAAAGTCATCTCCGGTGAACTTTTGTATGGGAAAAGTCATCTCCGGTGAACTTTTGTATTGGGAAAGTAATGCCCGGTGAACTTTTGTATTGGGAAAGTCATCTCCGGTGTACTTTTGTATTGGGAAAGTCATCTCCGGTGAACTTTTGTATGGGAAAAGTCATCTCCGGTGAAATTTTGTATTGGGAAAGTCATCTCCGGTGAACTTTTGTATTGGGAAAGTCATGCCCGGTGAACTTTTATATTGGGAAAGTCATCTCCGGTGAACTTTTGTATTGGGAAAGTCATCTCCGGTGAACTTTTGTATTGGGAAAGTCATCTCCGGTGAACTTTTGTATGGAAAAAGTTATCTCCGGTGAACTTTTGTATTGGGAAAGTCATCTCCGGTGAACTTTTGTATTGGGAAAGTCATCTCCGGTGAACTTTTGTATGGGAAAAGTCATCTCCGGTGAACTTTTGTATTGGGAAAGTCATCTCCGGTGAACTTTTGTATGGGAAAAGTCGTGCCCGGTGAACTTTTGTATTGGGAAAGTCATGCCCGGTGAACTTTTGTATTGGGAAAGTCATCTCCGGTGAACTTTTGTATGGGAAAAGTCATCTCCGGTGAACTTTTGTATGGGAAAAGTCATCTCCGGTGAACTTTTGTATTGGGAAAGTCATGCCCGGTGAACTTTTGTATTGGGAAAGTCATGCCCGGTGAACTTTTATATTGGGAAAGTCATCTCCGGTGAACTTTTGTATTGGGAAAGTCATCTCCGGTGAACTTTTGTATTGGGAAAGTCATCTCCGGTGAACTTTTGTATGGGAAAAGTCATCTCCGGTGAACTTTTGTATTGGGAAAGTCATCTCCGGTGAACTTTTGTATTGGGAAAGTCATCTCCGGTGAACTTTTGTATGCGAAAAGTCATCTCCGGTGAACTTTTGTATTGGGAAAGTCATCTCCGGTGAACTTTTGTATGGGAAAAGTCATCTCCGGTGAACTTTTGTATTGGGAAAGTCATCTCCGGTGAAATTTTGTATTGGGAAAGTCATCTCCGGTGAACTTTTGTATGGGAAAAGTCATCTCCGGTGAACTTTTGTATTGGGAAAGTCATGCCCGGTGAACTTTTGTATTGGGAAAGTCATCTCCGGTGAACTTTTGTATTGGGAAAGTCATCTCCGGTGAACTTTTGTATTGGGAAAGTCATCTCCGGTGAACTTTTGTATTGGGAAAGTCATCTCCGGTGAACTTTTGTATGGGAAAAGTCATCTCCGGTGAACTTTTGTATTGGGAAAGTCATCTCCGGTGAACTTTTGTATGGGAAAAGTCATCTCCGGTGAACTTTTGTATTGGGAAAGTCATCTCCGGTGAACTTTTGTATTGGGAAAGTCATCTCCGGTGAACTTTTGTATTGGGAAAGTCATCTCCGGTGAACTTTTGTATGGGAAAAGTCATCTCCGGTGAACTTTTGTATTGGGAAAGTCATGCCCGGTGAACTTTTGTATTGGGAAAGTCGTGCCCGGTGAACTTTTGTATTGGGAAAGTCATCTCCGGTGAATTTTTGTATTGGGAAAGTCATCTCCGGTGAACTTTTGTATTGGGAAAGTCATCTCCGGTGAACTTTTGTACTGGGAAAGTCATCTCCGGTGAACTTTTGTATGGGAAAGTCATCTCCGGTGAACTTTTGTATTGGGAAAGTCATGCCCGGTGAACTTTTGTATTGGGAAAGTCGTGCCCGGTGAACTTTTGTATTGGGAAAGTCATCTCCGGTGAACTTTTGTATGGGAAAGTCATCTCCGGTGAACTTTTGTATTGGGAAAGTCATGCCCGGTGAACTTTTGTATTGGGAAAGTCGTGCCCGGTGAACTTTTGTATTGGGAAAGTCATCTCCGGTGAACTTTTGTATGGGAAAGTCATCTCCGGTGAACTTTTGTATTGGGAAAGTCATGCCCAGTGAACTTTTGTATTGGGAAAGTCATGCCCGGTGAACTTTTATATTGGGAAAGTCATCTCCGGTGAACTTTTGTATTGGGAAAGTCATCTCCGGTGAACTTTTGTATGGGAAAAGTCATCTCCGGTGAACTTTTGTATTGGGAAAGTCATGCCCGGTGAACTTTTGTATTGGGAAAGTCATGCCCGGTGAACTTTTGTATTGGGAAAGTCATGCCCGGTGAACTTTTGTATTGGGAAAGTCGTGCCCGGTGAACTTTTGTATTGGGAAAGTCATGCCCGGTGAACTTTTGTATTGGGAAAGTCATCTCCGGTGAACTTTTTTATTGGGAAAGTCATCTCCGGTGAACTTTTGTATGGGAAAAGTCATCTCCGGTGAACTTTTGTATTGGGAAAGTCATCTCCGGTGAACTTTTGTATGGGAAAAGTCATCTCCGGTGAACTTTTGTATGGGAAAAGTCATCTCCGGTGAACTTTTGTATTGGGAAAGTCATCTCCGGTGAACTTTTGTATGGGAAAAGTCATCTCCGGTGAACTTTTGTATTGGGAAAGTCATCTCCGGTGAACTTTTGTATGGGAAAAGTCATCTCCGGTGAACTTTTGTATTGGGAAAGTCATGCCCGGCGAACTTTTGTATTGGGAAAGTCATGCCCGGTGAACTTTTGTATTGGGAAAGTCATGCCCGGTGAACTTTTGTATTGGGAAAGTCGTGCCCGGTGAACTTTTGTATTGGGAAAGTCATGCCCGGTGAACTTTTGTATTGGGAAAGTCATGCCCGGTGAACTTTTGTATGGGAAAAGTCATCTCCGGTGAACTTTTGTATGGGAAAAGTCATCTCCAGTGAACTTTTGTATGGGAAAAGTCATCTCCGGTGAACTTTTGTATTGGGAAAGTCATCTCCGGTGAACTTTTGTATTGGGAAAGTCATCTCCGGTGAACTTTTGTATGGGAAAAGTCATCTCCGGTGAACTTTTGTATTGGGAAAGTCATGCCCGGTGAACTTTTGTATTGGGAAAGTCATCTCCGGTGAACTTTTGTATGGGAAAAGTCATCTCCGGTGAACTTTTGTATTGGGAAAGTCATCTCCGGTGAACTTTTGTATGGGAAAAGTCATCTCCGGTGAACTTTTGTATTGGGAAAGTCATCTCCGGTGAACTTTTGTATTGGGAAAGTCATGCCCGGTGAACTTTTGTATGGGAAAAGTCATCTCCGGTGATCTTTTGTATTGGGAAAGTCATGCCCGGTGAACTTTTGTATTGGGAAAGTCATCTCCGGTGAACTTTTGTATTGGGAAAGTCATCTCCGGTGAACTTTTGTATTGGGAAAGTCATCTCCGGTGAACTTTTGCATGGGAAAAGTCATCTCCGGTGAACTTTTGTATTGGGAAAGTCATCTCCGGTGAACTTTTGTATGGGAAAAGTCATCTCCGGTAAACTTTTGTATTGGGAAAGTCATCTCCGGTGAACTTTTGTATTGGGAAAGTCATCTCCGGTGAACTTTTGTATGGGAAAGTCATCTCCGGTGAACTTTTGTATTGGGAAAGTCATCTCCGGTGAACTTTTGTATTGGGAAAGTCATCTCCGGTGAACTTTTGTATGGGAAAAGTCATCTCCGGTGAACTTTTGTATTGGGAAAGTCATCTCCGGTGAACTTTTGTATGGGAAAAGTCATCTCCGGTGAACTTTTGTATTGGGAAAGTCATCTCCGGTGAACTTTTGTATTGGGAAAGTCATCTCCGGTGAACTTTTGTATGGGAAAAGTCATCTCCGGTGAACTTTTGTATTGGGAAAGTCATCTCCGGTGAACTTTTGTATGGGAAAAGTCATCTCCGGTGAACTTTTGTATTTGGAAAGTCATCTCCGGTGAACTTTTGTATGGGAAAAGTCATCTCGGTGAACTTTTGTATTGGGAAAGTCATCTCCGGTGAACTTTTGTATTGGAAAGTCATCTCCGGTGAACTTTTGTATGGGAAAAGTCATCTCCGGTGAACTTTTGTATGGGAAAAGTCATCTCCGGTGAACTTTTGTATTGGGAAAGTCATCTCCGGTGAACTTTTGTATGGGAAAAGTCATCCCCGGTGAACTTTTGTATTGGGAAAGTCATCTCCGGTGAACTTTTGTATTGGGAAAGTCATCTCCGGTGAACTTTTGTATGGGAAAAGTCATCTCCGGTGAACTTTTGTATGGGAAAAGTCATCTCCGGTGAACTTTTGTATTGGGAAAGTCATCTCCGGTGAACTTTTGTATTGGGAAAGTCATCTCCGGTGAACTTTTGTATGGGAAAAGTCATCTCCGGTGAACTTTTGTATTGGGAAAGTCATCTCCGGTGAACTTTTGTATGGGAAAAGTCATCTCCGGTGAACTTTTGTATTGGGAAAGTCATCTCCGGTGAACTTTTGTATGGGAAAAGTCATCTCCGGTGAACTTTTGTATTGGGAAAGTCATCTCCGGTGAACTTTTGTATTGGGAAAGTCATCTCCGGTGAACTTTTGTATGGGAAAAGTCATCTCCGGTGAACTTTTGTATGGGAAAAGTCATCTCCGGTGAACTTTTGTATTGGGAAAGTCATCTCCGGTGAACTTTTGTATTGGGAAAGTCATCTCCGGTGAACTTTTGTATGGGAAAAGTCATCTCCGGTGAACTTTTGTATGGAAAAGTCATCTCCGGTGAACTTTTGTATTGGGAAAGTCATCTCCGGTGAACTTTTGTATTGGGAAAGTCATCTCCGGTGAACTTTTGTATTGGGAAAGTCATCTCCGGTGAACTTTTGTATGGGAAAAGTCATCTCCGGTGAACTTTTGTATTGGGAAAGTCATGCCCGGCGAACTTTTGTATTGGGAAAGTCATGCCCGGTGAACTTTTGTATTGGGAAAGTCATGCCCGGTGAACTTTTGTATTGGGAAAGTCGTGCCCGGTGAACTTTTGTATTGGGAAAGTCATGCCCGGTGAACTTTTGTATTGGGAAAGTCATGCCCGGTGAACTTTTGTATGGGAAAAGTCATCTCCGGTGAACTTTTGTATGGGAAAAGTCATCTCCAGTGAACTTTTGTATGGAAAAGTCATCTCCGGTGAACTTTTGTATTGGGAAAGTCATCTCCGGTGAACTTTTGTATTGGGAAAGTCATCTCCGGTGAACTTTTGTATGGGAAAAGTCATCTCCGGTGAACTTTTGTATTGGGAAAGTCATGCCCGGTGAACTTTTGTATTGGGAAAGTCATCTCCGGTGAACTTTTGTATGGGAAAAGTCATCTCCGGTGAACTTTTGTATTGGGAAAGTCATCTCCGGTGAACTTTTGTATGGGAAAAGTCATCTCCGGTGAACTTTTGTATTGGGAAAGTCATCTCCGGTGAACTTTTGTATTGGGAAAGTCATGCCCGGTGAACTTTTGTATGGGAAAAGTCATCTCCGGTGATCTTTTGTATTGGGAAAGTCATGCCCGGTGAACTTTTGTATTGGGAAAGTCATCTCCGGTGAACTTTTGTATTGGGAAAGTCATCTCCGGTGAACTTTTGTATTGGGAAAGTCATCTCCGGTGAACTTTTGCATGGGAAAAGTCATCTCCGGTGAACTTTTGTATTGGGAAAGTCATCTCCGGTGAACTTTTGTATGGGAAAAGTCATCTCCGGTAAACTTTTGTATTGGGAAAGTCATCTCCGGTGAACTTTTGTATTGGGAAAGTCATCTCCGGTGAACTTTTGTATGGGAAAAGTCATCTCCGGTGAACTTTTGTATTGGGAAAGTCATCTCCGGTGAACTTTTGTATTGGGAAAGTCATCTCCGGTGAACTTTTGTATGGAAAAGTCATCTCCGGTGAACTTTTGTATTGGGAAAGTCATCTCCGGTGAACTTTTGTATGGGAAAAGTCATCTCCGGTGAACTTTTGTATTGGGAAAGTCATCTCCGGTGAACTTTTGTATTGGGAAAGTCATCTCCGGTGAACTTTTGTATGGGAAAAGTCATCTCCGGTGAACTTTTGTATTGGGAAAGTCATCTCCGGTGAACTTTTGTATGGGAAAAGTCATCTCCGGTGAACTTTTGTATTTGGAAAGTCATCTCCGGTGAACTTTTGTATGGGAAAAGTCATCTCCGGTGAACTTTTGTATTGGGAAAGTCATCTCCGGTGAACTTTTGTATTGGGAAAGTCATCTCCGGTGAACTTTTGTATGGGAAAAGTCATCTCCGGTGAACTTTTGTATGGGAAAAGTCATCTCCGGTGAACTTTTGTATTGGGAAAGTCATCTCCGGTGAACTTTTGTATGGGAAAAGTCATCCCCGGTGAACTTTTGTATTGGGAAAGTCATCTCCGGTGAACTTTTGTATTGGGAAAGTCATCTCCGGTGAACTTTTGTATGGGAAAAGTCATCTCCGGTGAACTTTTGTATGGGAAAAGTCATCTCCGGTGAACTTTTGTATTGGGAAAGTCATCTCCGGTGAACTTTTGTATTGGGAAAGTCATCTCCGGTGAACTTTTGTATGGGAAAAGTCATCTCCGGTGAACTTTTGTATTGGGAAAGTCATCTCCGGTGAACTTTTGTATGGGAAAAGTCATCTCCGGTGAACTTTTGTATTGGGAAAGTCATCTCCGGTGAACTTTTGTATGGGAAAAGTCATCTCCGGTGAACTTTTGTATTGGGAAAGTCATCTCCGGTGAACTTTTGTATTGGGAAAGTCATCTCCGGTGAACTTTTGTATGGGAAAAGTCATCTCCGGTGAACTTTTGTATGGGAAAAGTCATCTCCGGTGAACTTTTGTATTGGGAAAGTCATCTCCGGTGAACTTTTGTATTGGGAAAGTCATCTCCGGTGAACTTTTGTATGGGAAAAGTCATCTCCGGTGAACTTTTGTATGGGAAAAGTCATCTCCGGTGAACTTTTGTATTGGGAAAGTCATCTCCGGTGAACTTTTGTATTGGGAAAGTCATCTCCGGTGAACTTTTGTATTGGAAAGTCATCTCCGGTGAACTTTTGTATTGGGAAAGTCATCTCCGGTGAACTTTTGTATGGGAAAAGTCATCTCCGGTGAACTTTTGTATTGGAAAGTCATCTCCGGTGAACTTTTGTATTGGGAAAGTCATCTCCGGTGAACTTTTGTATTGGGAAAGTCATCTCCGGTGAACTTTTGTATGGGAAAAGTCATCTCCGGTGAACTTTTATATTGGGAAAGTCATCTCCGGTGAACTTTTGTATTGGGAAAGTCGTGCCCGGTGAACTTTTGTATTGGGAAAGTCATCTCCGGTGAACTTTTGTATTGGGAAAGTCATCTCCGGTGAACTTTTGTATGGGAAAAGTCATCTCCGGTGAACTTTTGTATTGGGAAAGTCATCTCCGGTGAACTTTTGTATTGGGAAAGTCATCTCCGGTGAACTTTTGTATGGGAAAAGTCATCTCCGGTGAACTTTTGTATTGGGAAAGTCATCTCCGGTGAACTTTTGTATTGGGAAAGTCATCTCCGGTGAACTTTTGTATGGGAAAAGTCATCTCCGGTGAACTTTTGTATTGGGAAAGTCATCTCCGGTGAACTTTTGTATTGGGAAAGCCATCTCCGGTGAACTTTTGTATGGGAAAAGTCATCTCCGGTGAACTTTTGTATGGGAAAAGTCATCTCCGGTGAACTTTTGTATTGGGAAAGTCATGCCCGGTGAACTTTTGTATTGGGAAAGTCATGCCCGGTGAACTTTTGTATTGGGAAAGTCATGCCCGGTGAACTTTTGTATGGGAAAAGTCATCTCCGGTGAACTTTTGTATGGGAAAAGTCATCTCCGGTGAACTTTTGTATTGGGAAAGTCATCTCCGGTGAACTTTTGTATTGGGAAAGTCATCTCCGGTGAACTTTTGTATTGGGAAAGTCATGCCCGGTGAACTTTTGTTTTGGGAAAGTCATGCCGGTGAACTTTTGTATTGGGAAAGTCATCTCCGGTGAACTTTTGTATGGGAAAAGTCATCTCCGGTGAACTTTTGTATTGGGAAAGTCATCTCCGGTGAACTTTTGTATTGGGAAAGTCATGCCCGGTGATCTTTTATATTGGGAAAGTCATGCCCGGTGAACTTTTGTATTGGGAAAGTCATCTCCGGTGAACTTTTGTATTGGGAAAGTCATGCCCGGTGAACTTTTGTATTGGGAAAGTCATCTCCGGTGAACTTTTGTATTGGGAAAGTCATCTCCGGTGAACTTTTGTATTGGGAAAGTCGTGCCCGGTGAACTTTTGTATTGGGAAAGTCATGCCCGGTGAACTTTTATATTGGGAAAGTCATCTCCGGTGAACTTTTGTATTGGGAAAGTCGTGCCCGGTGAACTTTTATATTGGGAAAGTCATCTCCGGTGAACTTTTGTATGGGAAAGTCATATCCGGTGAACTTTTGTATTGGGAAAGTCATGCCCGGTGAACTTTTGTATTGGGAAAGTCATCTCCGGTGAACTTTTGTATGGGAAAAGTCATCTCCGGTGAACTTTTGTATGGGAAAAGTCATCTCCGGTGAACTTTTGTATTGGGAAAGTCATCTCCGGTGAACTTTTGTATTGGGAAAGTCATCTCCGGTGAACTTTTGTATTGGGAAAGTCATGCCCGGTGAACTTTTGTTTTGGGAAAGTCATGCCCGGTGAACTTTTGTGTTGGGAAATTCATCTCCGGTGAACTTTTGTATGGGAAAAGTCATCTCCGGTGAACTTTTGTATTGGGAAAGTCATCTCCGGTGAACTTTTGTATTGGGAAAGTCATCTCCGGTGAACTTTTGTATGGGAAAAGTCATCTCCGGTGAACTTTTATATTGGGAAAGTCATCTCCGGTGAACTTTTGTGTGGGAAAAGTCATCTCCGGTGAACTTTTGTATGGGAAAAGTCATCTCCGGTGAACTTTTGTATTGGGAAAGTCATCTCCGGTGAACTTTTGTATTGGGAAAGTCATCTCCGGTGAACTTTTGTATGGGAAAGTCATCTCCGGTGAACTTTTGTATGGGAAAAGTCATCTCCGGTGAACTTTTGTATTGGGAAAGTCATCTCCGGTGAACTTTTGTATTGGGAAAGTCATCTCCGGTGAACTTTTGTATTGGGAAAGCCATCTCCGGTGAACTTTTGTATGGGAAAAGTCATCTCCGGTGAACTTTTGTATGGGAAAAGTCATCTCCGGTGAACTTTTGTATTGGGAAAGTCATGCCCGGTGAACTTTTGTATTGGGAAAGTCATGCCCGGTGAACTTTTGTATTGGGAAAGTCATGCCCGGTGAACTTTTGTATGGGAAAAGTCATCTCCGGTGAACTTTTGTATGGGAAAAGTCATCTCCGGTGAACTTTTGTATTGGGAAAGTCATCTCCGGTGAACTTTTGTATTGGGAAAGTCATCTCCGGTGAACTTTTGTATTGGGAAAGTCATGCCCGGTGAACTTTTGTTTTGGGAAAGTCATGCCCGGTGAACTTTTGTATTGGGAAAGTCATCTCCGGTGAACTTTTGTATGGGAAAAGTCATCTCCGGTGAACTTTTGTATTGGGAAAGTCATCTCCGGTGAACTTTTGTATTGGGAAAGTCATGCCCGGTGATCTTTTATATTGGGAAAGTCATGCCCGGTGAACTTTTGTATTGGGAAAGTCATCTCCGGTGAACTTTTGTATTGGGAAAGTCATGCCCGGTGAACTTTTGTATTGGGAAAGTCATCTCCGGTGAACTTTTGTATTGGGAAAGTCGTGCCCGGTGAACTTTTGTATTGGGAAAGTCATGCCCGGTGAACTTTTATATTGGGAAAGTCATCTCCGGTGAACTTTTGTATTGGGAAAGTCGTGCCCGGTGAACTTTTATATTGGGAAAGTCATCTCCGGTGAACTTTTGTATGGGAAAGTCATATCCGGTGAACTTTTGTATTGGGAAAGTCATGCCCGGTGAACTTTTGTATTGGGAAAGTCATCTCCGGTGAACTTTTGTATGGGAAAAGTCATCTCCGGTGAACTTTTGTATGGGAAAAGTCATCTCCGGTGAACTTTTGTATTGGGAAAGTCATCTCCGGTGAACTTTTGTATTGGGAAAGTCATCTCCGGTGAACTTTTGTATTGGGAAAGTCATGCCCGGTGAACTTTTGTTTTGGGAAAGTCATGCCCGGTGAACTTTTGTGTTGGGAAATTCATCTCCGGTGAACTTTTGTATGGGAAAAGTCATCTCCGGTGAACTTTTGTATTGGGAAAGTCATCTCCGGTGAACTTTTGTATTGGGAAAGTCATCTCCGGTGAACTTTTGTATGGGAAAAGTCATCTCCGGTGAACTTTTATATTGGGAAAGTCATCTCCGGTGAACTTTTGTATGGGAAAAGTCATCTCCGGTGAACTTTTGTATGGGAAAAGTCATCTCCGGTGAACTTTTGTATTGGGAAAGTCATCTCCGGTGAACTTTTGTATTGGGAAAGTCATCTCCGGTGAACTTTTGTATGGGAAAAGTCATCTCCGGTGAACTTTTATATTGGGAAAGTCATCTCCGGTGAACTTTTGTATTGGGAAAGTCGTGCCCGGTGAACTTTTGTATTGGGAAAGTCATCTCCGGTGAACTTTTGTATTGGGAAAGTCATCTCCGGTGAACTTTTGTATTGGGAAAGTCATCTCCGGTGAACTTTTGTATGGGAAAAGTCATCTCCGGTGAACTTTTGTATTGGGAAAGTCATCTCCGGTGAACTTTTGTATTGGGAAAGTCATCTCCGGTGAACTTTTGTATGGGAAAAGTCATCTCCGGTGAACTTTTGTATTGGGAAAGTCATCTCCGGTGAACTTTTGTATGGGAAAAGTCATCTCCGGTGAACTTTTGTATTGGGAAAGTCATCTCCGGTGAACTTTTGTATTGGGAAAGTCATCTCCGGTGAACTTTTGTATGGGAAAAGTCATCTCCGGTGAACTTTTGTATTGGGAAAGTCATCTCCGGTGAACTTTTGTATTGGGAAAGTCATCTCCGGTGAACTTTTGTATGGGAAAAGTCATCTCCGGTGAACTTTTGTATTGGGAAAGTCATGCCCGGTGAACTTTTGTATGGGAAAGTCATCTCCGGTGAACTTTTGTATGGGAAAAGTCATCTCCGGTGAACTTTTGTATTGGGAAAGTCATGCCCGGTGAACTTTTGTATGGGAAAAGTCATCTCCGGTGAACTTTTGTATTGGGAAAGTCATGCCCGGTGAACTTTTGTATTGGGAAAGTCATCTCCGGTGAACTTTTGTATGGGAAAAGTCATCTCCGGTGAACTTTTGTATTGGGAAAGTCATCTCCGGTGAACTTTTGTATGGGAAAAGTCATCTCCGGTGAACTTTTGTATTGGGAAAGTCATCTCCGGTGAACTTTTGTATGGGAAAAGTCATCTCCGGTGAACTTTTGTATTGGGAAAGTCATCTCCGGTGAACTTTTGTATGGGAAAAGTCATCTCCGGTGAACTTTTGTATTGGGAAAGTCATCTCCGGTGAACTTTTGTATGGGAAAAGTCATCTCCGGTGAACTTTTGTATTGGGAAAGTCATCTCCGGTGAACTTTTGTATTGGGAAAGTCATCTCCGGTGAACTTTTGTATGGGAAAAGTCATCTCCGGTGAACTTTTGTATTGGGAAAGTCATCTCCGGTGAACTTTTGTATGGGAAAAGTCATCTCCGGTGAACTTTTGTATTGGGAAAGTCATCTCCGGTGAACTTTTGTATGGGAAAAGTCATCTCCGGTGAACTTTTGTATGGGAAAAGTCATCTCCGGCGAACTTTTGTATTGGGAAAGTCATCTCCGGTGAACTTTTGTATGGGAAAAGTCATCTCCGGTGAACTTTTGTATTGGGAAAGTCATGCCCGGTGAACTTTTGTATGGGAAAAGTCATCTCCGGTGAACTTTTGTATTGGGAAAGTCATCTCCGGTGAACTTTTGTATTGGGAAAGTCATGCCCGGTGAACTTTTGTATGGGAAAAGTCATCTCCGGTGAACTTTTGTATTGGGAAAGTCATGCCCGGTGAACTTTTGTATTGGGAAAGTCATCTCCGGTGAACTTTTGTATGGGAAAAGTCATCTCCGGTGAACTTTTGTATTGGGAAAGTCATCTCCGGTGAACTTTTGTATGGGAAAAATCATCTCCGGTGAACTTTTGTATTGGGAATGTCATCTCCGGTGAACTTTTGTATGGGAAAAGTCATCTCCGGTGAACTTTTGTATTGGGAAAGTCATCTCCGGTGAACTTTTGTATGGGAAAAGTCATCTCCGGTGAACTTTTGTATTGGGAAAGTCATCTCCGGTGAACTTTTGTATGGGAAAAGTCATCTCCGGTGAACTTTTGTATGGGAAAAGTCATCTCCGGTGAACTTTTGTATTGGGAAAGTCATCTCCGGTGAACTTTTGTATTGGGAAAGTCATCTCCGGTGAACTTTTGTATGGAAAAAGTCATATCCGGTGAACTTTTGTATTGGGAAAGTCATCTCCGGTGAACTTTTGTATGGGAAAAGTCATCTCCTTTGAACTTTTGTATTGGGAAAGTCATCTCCGGTGAACTTTTGTATTGGGAAAGTCATCTCCGGTGAACTTTTGTATGGGAAAAGTCATCTCCGGTGAACTTTGTATGGAAAAAGTCATATCCGGTGAACTTTTGTATTGGGAAAGTCATCTCCGGTGAACTTTTGTATGGGAAAAGTCATCTCCGGTGAACTTTTGTATTGGGAAAGTCATCTCCGGTGAACTTTTGTATTGGGAAAGTCATCTCCGGTGAACTTTTGTATGGAAAAAGTCATATCCGGTGAACTTTTGTATTGGGAAAGTCATCTCCGGTGAACTTTTGTATGGGAAAAGTCATCTCCGGTGAACTTTTGTATTGGGAAAGTCATCTCCGGTGAACTTTTGTATTGGGAAAGTCATCTCCGGTGAACTTTTGTATGGGAAAAGTCATCTCCGGTGAACTTTTGTATTGGGAAAGTCATCTCCGGTGAACTTTTGTATTGGGAAAGTCATCTCCGGTGAACTTTTGTATTGGGAAAGTCATGCCCGGTGAACTTTTGTATGGGAAAAGTCATCTCCGGTGAACTTTTGTATTGGGAAAGTCATCTCCGGTGAACTTTTGTATTGGGAAAGTCATGCCCGGTGAACTTTTGTATTGGGAAAGTCATGCCCGGTGAACTTTTGTATTGGGAAAGTCATCTCCGGTGAACTTTTGTATGGGAAAAGTCATCTCCGGTGAACTTTTGTATTGGGAAAGTCATCTCCGGTGAACTTTTGTATGGGAAAAGTCATCTCCGGTGAACTTTTGTATTGGGAAAGTCATCTCCGGTGAACTTTTGTATGGGAAAAGTCATCTCCGGTGAACTTTTGTATTGGGAAAGTCATCTCCGGTGAACTTTTGTATGGGAAAAGTCATCTCTGGTGAACTTTTGTATTGGGAAAGTCATCTCCGGTGAACTTTTGTATGGGAAAAGTCATCTCCGGTGAACTTTTGTATTGGGAAAGTCATCTCCGGTGAACTTTTGTATTGGGAAAGTCATCTCCGGTGAACTTTTGTATTGGGAAAGTCATCTCCCACAGTGCGAGTTTAATACCCGCCGCGTGCGCATCATACTCGGAGCGAACAAAAACCGAAAAAGCGAAAACAACCCAAAACAAACAAAAAAAACACACACACAACCACAAACTCTCTTTTTTATTAAATACTTTTTGATATTACAATAAGTACAAGTTTACTAAATCTACAAATTCTAAGTTCTAATAAAATATCTCCCCAAAATGGGAGGTATTCTCCTTGATAGGGACAAATCCGTCCTCAATCCAGAGTCACTGCAACCGACTTATTTAGTTATGTCCAGATCTGGAATACACGCAGATAAGGGGTTCTCAAACGTATCACCTTTCTTAATCCAAAAATCTATCAGCGCTGTTGGAGGTAATATAATAGATTGCAAGAAACTCCGAAGTGGTCAGCTACTAATTCAAAGCACAAATGGGAAACAAGCAAACAAAATTATACAAATGCTGTCTCTATCTTCCGATGTTTTTATTAACGTCGAAGAGGTCAAAACATTGAATATGTCCAAAGGTATTATCTATACTAGTGACCTGCGGGATTTAACTGACACTGAAGTGAAAGAGGAGATCACAAAACTAAATCGTCATGTTACTGATATAAAACGATTAAAAAGGAGAGACGCAGAAACGAGAACACTGACAAATATAGATTCTGGTTTGTACATATTAACGTTTAATACTAGGGATCTTCCCGAATACATTTTCATTGGATATTTTCGAGCAAAGGTTCGCCACTACATTCCAAATCCCCTCAGATGCTACAATTGTTTTCAATTCGGACACGTGTCTGAGAAATGTACGTCAAACGTCAAAATGTGCCCACACTGCAATAACACAGAACATACTGATATTAAAGAAGATGGTAAACGAGAAAAATGCAACAATACTCCAAAATGTGCAAATTGTGAGAAAGAGCATAACAGCTTCTCAAAAGAATGCCCCATCTATAAAAAAGAATTTGCAATTCAAACTATCCGCATAAAAGAGAAAAAGAGCATATACGAAGCGAGAAAAATTTATGAAACAAGAAACCCTCTACCAACAACATATTCAGAAACTACAAAAGTATCACCTACCAACAAACAATGCAATTGCGAATGTCAATGTAGAAAAAACAATGAAGAGAAGAATATAACTGAAGCAGAGAAAACATCACCAACAAAAACTCTAAAAGAAACACTATCAACTATTCCTTCCATTCGGGAAGTGAAGAAAGCAGATGGAACTAAAATATCTCTTATACCAAAAGGTTTATCAAAAAGGAAAAAGAGAGAACTGACTAATGCAGAAAAAAAGAAAAAACAAAACACAAACAACGAAGAACTAAACAAAATAGAAACAATGGAAGATGAAACATACAACAGCACTAGTTCATATGACCAGTGAATATCAAATTATACAATGGAATTGTAATGGATTTATTAACCATATAGACGATATTAACTTACTAATTTCAAAATTAACTGTCTTGCAATATGTATACAGGAATCAAAATTTAAATCAAATTATCACACAAATATTAGAAATTTTAAATGTTTTTATAAAAATTTAAATACAACAACTATTGCTCATGGTGGTGTATGTATATATGTAAATAATATGGTAGAAGCTAGTGAACTCCAACTCAACACAGATTTGAAAGCAATAGCTATTAAAATTAACTTTCCTATTAAATGTATACTATGCTCGATATACCTCCCTGGGTCGGAAACTATATCTAAAATTTCGTTAAATAATTTAATTAAACAATTCGATCTACCTTACATGTTGTTAGGAGATTTCAACTCTCATAATACCATGTGGGGGTCTGAAAAAACCGATCCAAGGGGAAAAATCATATATGACTTTATAAATGAAAATGATATCAATTTAATGAATAATATAGATTGTCCAACACATTTCAGTTTGGCTTACAAATCATTTAGTCACATTGATCTAAGCTTAATATCCCCACAAATTGCTCAACACTTTGAATGGAATGTATGTGATGACTTACACAACAGTGACCATTATCCAATACTTATCAAATATAAAGATTTTTCTCCATCTCTACAACGTAGAGAAACGTGGAATATAGACAAAGCAAAGTGGGATCATTTTCAATGCGATCTTAACACTCCACTTAATACATTTAATTCAATTAATGATTTAGAAGAACATATAACCAATTCAATCCTAGAATCTGCAAAAAATGCCATTCCCATGAAATCTTCCACTATTAAAAAACCTGAAGTACCATGGTGGAACGACAAAATAAAAACATTGATAAAAGAAAAACGAAAACTTCTAAAAAAATTTAAAAATAACATGAATCCAGAGAATCTTGCAAAATATCTCAAAATGAAATCCACAGTTCGTAAAGAAATTCGCGCAAGTCGTAAAAAATCTTGGATTACATTTTGTGAAAGTATTAACCTTCGAACTTCGTCTGCAACAGTTTTCCGAAAAATAAGATCACTCAATGGATTCACAAATCATCAACCAATAAATTTTCTCAAACAAAATGATTTGTTAGTTACAAACCCAAATTTCTCACCAAAATTTTTAGATTACTCAAAAACAAAACAAATATCACTCAATTTTTGCAATAATGGGGAAACATATAATTCACCATTTTCTATGTTAGAATTAAAGTCTGCCCTGAGAATGTGCAAAGGCTCATCTCCAGGTCCAGATAATGTCAGATACGAAATGTTAAAACATCTGAATGATATCTCTTTACAATACATTTTAGATTTTTATAATCTAATTTGGACAGAAAACGTATTTCCAGAAAACTGGAGAAAAGCCCTTGTTATACCAATACTAAAACCAGGTAAAGACCCTGCTAACCAAACTAATTATAGGCCAATATCTCTTACTAACTGTCTGTGTAAACTAATGGAAAGAATGATAAACAGGAGACTCATGTGGTATCTGGAAACGAACAACATATTAAATATTAACCAATCAGCTTTTCGGAAAAATCGAGGTACCATTGATAATCTGGCTATACTACATTCGGATATAATGGAGAAATTCTCTACCAAAAAAAATGTAGTAGCAGTATTTTTCGACCTTTGTAAAGCTTATGATTGCGTATGGAGAAAATTAATTTTAGAAAAACTCAATTACACTGGAATAAAAGGCAATATGATGTCTTTTATTTCAAATTTTTTAACAAACCGAAAATTTTCTGTTTTAATAGGAAACACTTTTTCAGAAAATTATTCTCTAGAAAATGGAGTACCTCAGGGATCAGTCCTAAGTGTATCCCTTTTTCTTTTAGCAATTGATTCTATATATGATAATATTACACCTAATGTAAAATCTCTATTATATGCGGATGACCTTGTTATCTATTCTTCGGGAAAAAATGTCTCCACAGTAACAAAACAACTTCAGTGTACTATTAACAAACTATTGTCATGGAATAATAAAACTGGTTTTGAGTTTAATGCCGAGAAAACTGTTGCAATTAAATTCTCTAGACTCAGAAAGCGAAACGATGCTAATTTTTCTCTCAAATTGGGTGATAATAATATACAATTTGTAGACAAACATAAATTTCTAGGTGTTATCTTTGATGAAAAGCTTTCATTTCATCATCATATCCAACATATCAAGGCTAAAGCGAATTCAAAATTAAATATAATAAAAATGTTAAGATGTACAAAATTTGGATCTGATCAACAAACACTCCTCAAAATATTAAATTCAATTGTTCTACCGACAATTGACTATGCTTCAATAATCTACAATTCGGCTTCAAGCAGTCGACTCAAAACGCTTGACCCAATATTAAATACAGGAATAAGACTTTCTCTTGGAGCATTTAGAACTAGTCCTACTAGTTCTTTACTGGCTCTCTCTGGTAACCTGCCTCTACATTATAGAAGATTAAAACATCTTCTTAATTACACCCTGAAAATATTTTCTCTAAAAAACCATCCTTTCTATGCTATGTTAAATGACACAGAAAAAGTTAGTAAATTTGAAAATAAGTCATTGACTTACCAACCACTTTACACCCGAGCCTACAACGAAATGTTGAAAGTAATAACCAAATTTCCTATTGACGTCAAAAGTATAAACCCACTATCAACATCAGCTGTAGCTCCTTGGACTTTCACTAAAGTAAATTTAAATTTACAACTTGCCTATATTAACAAAATAAACATGATTCCTGAAGAAGTACACCAACGTTATTTAGAAATGATAAATATGAATTATAAAAATTTTATAAAATTCTATACAGATGGCTCAGTCATAAATGAAAAAGCTGGATTTGCATACTTTGGAGAAAACTTTTCAGAAAAAATTCGAATTCGCAACTATTCGTCAATTTATACTTGTGAATTGCTGGCTATTAAAGTAGCCCTAGAAAAAGTTCGTGAAAAATATCATGGAGCAAATATATTAATTATTTCTGACAGCAAAAGTTCACTACAAGGTCTAGATGATAGTTTCAGCAAGAACAGTTTAGTTCAGGAAATTAGGGAAATTATATGTACAATGCCATACAATCATATCGAATTCATGTGGGTCCCAAGCCATTTTAACATATATGAAAATGACAAAGTTGACAAATTAGCAAAGGATTCACTCCAAAATGAAATAAATTTACAATATAAATATAATGTTCCTGACTACAGACGGCAAATAAAGAAATATATTCATGAACTGTGGAATAATGAGTGGGTAATGAATAACCAGGATTCGAAATTATTTAAATTAATGAATTATATTCCATACAAATACATACATCCATCATTGGCGAGAAACGATTTAACCAAACTTAATAGACTGAAAATTGGACATACTTTATTAACTCATAAATATGTCATTGAGAAATCTTCACCCCCTATTTGCATTTGTACAAAACCACTTACAATATACCACATTTTTAACGAATGTTCCTCGCAAAAGAATATTAAAAACAAATACAATATTAAAGATCTATCCATTCTTTTGGAAGATGATAAATTTGATATCATAAAACAATTTCTCATAGAAATAAATGTATATAATTTGATTTAAATATTGATTAGCTTTGTTCATATCATAATATTATTTAAAAAAAATGATTAAATGATTTACTAACAAATTTGTATTAAAATTGTAAAATCAAGGGCCTTTATAACCTTTCTGTGTTGGGGCCCTTAAAACTTTAAATAAATAAATAAATAAGTCATCTCCGGTGAACTTTTGTATGGGAAAAGTCATCTCCGGTGAACTTTTGTATGGGAAAAGTCATCTCCGGTGAACTTTTGTATTGGGAAAGTCATGCCCGGTGAACTTTTGTATTGGGAAAGTCATGCCCGGTGAACTTTTGTATTGGGAAAGTCATGCCCGGTGAACTTTTGTATGGGAAAAGTCATCTCCGGTGAACTTTTGTATGGGAAAAGTCATCTCCGGTGAACTTTTGTATTGGGAAAGTCATCTCCGGTGAACTTTTGTATTGGGAAAGTCATCTCCGGTGAACTTTTGTATTGGGAAAGTCGTGCCCGGTGAACTTTTGTATGGGAAAGTCATGCCCGGTGAACTTTTATATTGGGAAAGTCATCTCCGGTGAACTTTTGTATTGGGAAAGTCGTGCCCGGTGAACTTTTGTATTGGGAAAGTCATCTCCGGTGAACTTTTGTATGGGAAAGTCATCTCCGGTGAACTTTTGTATTGGGAAAGTCATGCCCGGTGAACTTTTGTATTGGGAAAGTCATGCCCGGTGAACTTTTGTTTTGGGAAAGTCATGCCCGGTGAACTTTTGTATTGGGAAAGTCATCTCCGGTGAACTTTTGTATGGGAAAAGTCATCTCCGGTGAACTTTTGTATTGGGAAAGTCATCTCCGGTGAACTTTTGTATGGGAAAAGTCATCTCCGGTGAACTTTTGTATTGGGAAAGTCATCTCCGGTGAACTTTTGTATGGGAAAAGTCATCTCCGGTGAACTTTTGTATTTAGAAAGTCATCTCCGGTGAACTTTTGTATGGGAAAAGTCATCTCCGGTGAACTTTTGTATTGGGAAAGTCATGCCCGGTGAACTTTTGTATGGGAAAAGTCATCTCCGGTGAACTTTTGTATTGGGAAAGTCATCTCCGGTGAACTTTTGTATGGGAAAAGTCATCTCCGGTGAACTTTTGTATTGGGAAAGTCATCTCCGGTGAACTTTTATATTGGGAAAGTCATCTCCGGTGAACTTTTGTATGGGAAAAGTCATCTCCGGTGAACTTTTGTATTGGGAAAGTCATCTCCGGTGAACTTTTGTATTGGGAAAGTCATCTCCGGTGAACTTTTGTATGGGAAAAGTCATCTTCGGTGAACTTTTGTATGGGAAAAGTCATCTCCGATGAACTTTTGTATTGGGAAAGTCATCTCCGGTGAACTTTTGTATTGGGAAAGTCATCTCCGGTGAACTTTTGTATTGGGAAAGTCATCTCCGGTGAACTTTTGTATTGGGAAAGTCATCTCCGGTGAACTTTTGTATGGGAAAAGTCATCTCCGGTGAACTTTTGTATTGGGAAAGTCATCTCCGGTGAACTTTTGTATTGGGAAAGTCATCTCCGGTGAACTTTTGTATTGGGAAAGTCATCTCCGGTGAACTTTTGTATGGGAAAAGTCATCACCGGTGAACTTTTATATTGGGAAAGTCATCTCCGGTGAACTTTTGTATTGGGAAAGTCGTGCCCGGTGAACTTTTGTATTGGGAAAGTCATCTCCGGTGAACTTTTGTATTGGGAAAGTCATCTCCGGTGAACTTTTGTATTGGGAAAGTCATCTCCGGTGAACTTTTGTATGGGAAAAGTCATCTCCGGTGAACTTTTGTATTGGGAAAGTCATCTCCGGTGAACTTTTGTATTGGGAAAGTCATCTCCGGTGAACTTTTGTATGGGAAAAGTCATCTCCGGTGAACTTTTGTATTGGGAAAGTCATCTCCGGTGAACTTTTGTATTGGGAAAGTCATCTCCGGTGAACTTTTGTATGGGAAAAGTCATCTCCGGTGAACTTTTGTATTGGGAAAGTCATCTCCGGTGAACTTTTGTATTGGGAAAGTCATCTCCGGTGAACTTTTGTATGGGAAAAGTCATCTCCGGTGAACTTTTGTATGGGAAAAGTCATCTCCGGTGAACTTTTGTATTGGGAAAGTCATGCCCGGTGAACTTTTGTATTGGGAAAGTCATGCCCGGTGAACTTTTGTATTGGGAAAGTCATGCCCGGTGAACTTTTGTATGGGAAAAGTCATCTCCGGTGAACTTTTGTATGGGAAAAGTCATCTCCGGTGAACTTTTGTATTGGGAAAGTCATCTCCGGTGAACTTTTGTATTGGGAAAGTCATCTCCGGTGAACTTTTGTATTGCGAAAGTCATGCCCGGTGAACTTTTGTTTTGGGAAAGTCATGCCCGGTGAACTTTTGTATTGGGAAAGTCATCTCCGGTGAACTTTTGTATGGGAAAAGTCATCTCCGGTGAACTTTTGTATTGGGAAAGTCATCTCCGGTGAACTTTTGTATTGGGAAAGTCATGCCCGGTGAACTTTTATATTGGGAAAGTCATGCCCGGTGAACTTTTGTATTGGGAAAGTCATCTCCGGTGAACTTTTGTATTGGGAAAGTCATGCCCGGTGAACTTTTGTATTGGGAAAGTCATCTCCGGTGAACTTTTGTATTGGGAAAGTCATCTCCGGTGAACTTTTGTATTGGGAAAGTCGTGCCCGGTGAACTTTTGTATTGGGAAAGTCATGCCCGGTGAACTTTTATATTGGGAAAGTCATCTCCGGTGAACTTTTGTATTGGGAAAGTCGTGCCCGGTGAACTTTTGTATTGGGAATGTCATCTCCGGTGAACTTTTGTATTGGGAAAATCATCTCCGGTGAACTTTTGTATGGGAAAAGTCATCTCCGGTGAACTTTTGTATTGGGAAAGTCATCTCCGGTGAACTTTTATATTGGGAAAGTCATCTCCGGTGAACTTTTGTATGGGAAAAGTCATCTCCGGTGAACTTTTGTATTGGGAAAGTCATCTCCGGTGAACTTTTGTATTGGGAAAGTCATCTCCGGTGAACTTTTGTATGGGAAAAGTCATCTCCGGTGAACTTTTGTATTGGGAAAGTCATCTCCGGTGAACTTTTATATTGGGAAAGTCATCTCCGGTGAACTTTTGTATGGGAAAAGTCATCTCCGGTGAACTTTTGTATTGGGAAAGTCATCTCCGGTGAACTTTTGTATGGGAAAAGTCATCTCCGGTGAACTTTTGTATTGGGAAAGTCATCTCCGGTGAACTTTTGTATTGGGAAAGTCATCTCCGGTGAACTTTTATATTGGGAAAGTCATCTCCGGTGAACTTTTGTATGGGAAAAGTCATCTCCGATGAACTTTTGTATTGGGAAAGTCATCTCCGGTGAACTTTTGTATTGGGAAAGTCATCTCCGGTGAACTTTTGTATGGGAAAAGTCATCTCCGGTGAACTTTTGTATGGGAAAAGTCATCTCCGGTGAACTTTTGTATTGGGAAAGTCATCTCCGGTGAACTTTTGTATTGGGAAAGTCATCTCCGGTGAACTTTTGTATTGGGAAAGTCATCTCCGGTGAACTTTTGTATTGGGAAAGTCATCTCCGGTGAACTTTTGTATAGGAAAAGTCATCTCCGGTGAACTTTTGTATTGGGAAAGTCATCTCCGGTGAACTTTTGTATTGGGAAAGTCATCTCCGGTGAACTTTTGTATTGGGAAAGTCATCTCCGGTGAACTTTTGTATGGGAAAAGTCATCTCCGGTGAACTTTTATATTGGGAAAGTCATCTCCGGTGAACTTTTGTATTGGGAAAGTCGTGCCCGGTGAACTTTTGTATTGGGAAAGTCATCTCCGGTGAACTTTTGTATTGGGAAAGTCATCTCCGGTGAACTTTTGTATTGGGAAAGTCATCTCCGGTGAACTTTTGTATGGGAAAAGTCATCTCCGGTGAACTTTTGTATTGGGAAAGTCATCTCCGGTGAACTTTTGTATTGGGAAAGTCATCTCCGGTGAACTTTTATATGGGAAAAGTCATCTCCGGTGAACTTTTGTATTGGGAAAGTCATCTCCGGTGAACTTTTGTATTGGGAAAGTCATCTCCGGTGAACTTTTGTATGGGAAAAGTCATCTCCGGTGAACTTTTGTATTGGGAAAGTCATCTCCGGTGAACTTTTGTATTGGGAAAGTCATCTCCGGTGAACTTTTGTATGGGAAAAGTCATCTCCGGTGAACTTTTGTATGGGAAAAGTCATCTCCGGTGAACTTTTGTATTGGGAAAGTCATGCCCGGTGAACTTTTGTATTGGGAAAGTCATGCCCGGTGAACTTTTGTATTGGGAAAGTCATGCCCGGTGAACTTTTGTATGGGAAAAGTCATCTCCGGTGAACTTTTGTATGGGAAAAGTCATCTCCGGTGAACTTTTGTATTGGGAAAGTCATCTCCGGTGAACTTTTGTATTGGGAAAGTCATCTCCGGTGAACTTTTGTATTGGGAAAGTCATGCCCGGTGAACTTTTGTTTTGGGAAAGTCATGCCCGGTGAACTTTTGTATTGGGAAAGTCATCTCCGGTGAACTTTTGTATGGGAAAAGTCATCTCCGGTGAACTTTTGTATTGGGAAAGTCATCTCCGGTGAACTTTTGTATTGGGAAAGTCATGCCCGGTGAACTTTTATATTGGGAAAGTCATGCCCGGTGAACTTTTGTATTGGGAAAGTCATCTCCGGTGAACTTTTGTATTGGGAAAGTCATGCCCGGTGAACTTTTGTATTGGGAAAGTCATCTCCGGTGAACTTTTGTATTGGGAAAGTCGTCTCCGGTGAACTTTTGTATTGGGAAAGTCGTGCCCGGTGAACTTTTGTATTGGGAAAGCCATGCCCGGTGAACTTTTATATTGGGAAAGTCATCTCCGGTGAACTTTTGTATTGGGAAAGTCGTGCCCGGTGAACTTTTGTATTGGGAATGTCATCTCCGGTGAACTTTTGTATGGGAAAGTCATCTCCGGTGAACTTTTGTATTGGGAAAGTCATGCCCGGTGAACTTTTGTATTGGGAAAGTCATCTCCGGTGAACTTTTGTATGGGAAAAGTCATCTCCGGTGAACTTTTGTATGGGAAAAGTCATCTCCGGTGAACTTTTGTATTGGGAAAGTCATCTCCGGTGAACTTTTGTATTGGGAAAGTCATCTCCGGTGAACTTTTGTATTGGGAAAGTCATGCCCGGTGAACTTTTGTTTTGGGAAAGTCATGCCCGGTGAACTTTTGTATTGGGAAAGTCATGTCCGGTGAACTTTTGTATGGGAAAAGTCATCTCCGGTGAACTTTTGTATTGGGAAAGTCATCTCCGGTGAACTTTTGTATTGGGAAAGTCATCTCCGGTGAACTTTTGTATGGGAAAAGTCATCTCCGGTGAACTTTTATATTGGGAAAGTCATCTCCGGTGAACTTTTGTATGGGAAAAGTCATCTCCGGTGAACTTTTGTATGGGAAAAGTCATCTCCGGTGAACTTTTGTATTGGGAAAGTCATCTCCGGTGAACTTTTGTATTGGGAAAGTCATCTCCGGTGAACTTTTGTATGGGAAAAGTCATCTCCGGTGAACTTTTATATTGGGAAAGTCATCTCCGGTGAACTTTTGTATTGGGAAAGTCGTGCCCGGTGAACTTTTGTATTGGGAAAGTCATCTCCGGTGAACTTTTGTATTGGGAAAGTCATCTCCGGTGAACTTTTGTATTGGGAAAGTCATCTCCGGTGAACTTTTGTATGGGAAAAGTCATCTCCGGTGAACTTTTGTATTGGGAAAGTCATCTCCGGTGAACTTTTGTATTGGGAAAGTCATCTCCGGTGAACTTTTGTATGGGAAAAATCATCTCCGGTGAACTTTTGTATTGGGAAAGTCATCTCCGGTGAACTTTTGTATGGGAAAAGTCATCTCCGGTGAACTTTTGTATTGGGAAAGTCATCTCCGGTGAACTTTTGTATTGGGAAAGTCATCTCCGGTGAACTTTTGTATGGGAAAAGTCATCTCCGGTGAACTTTTGTATTGAGAAAGTCATCTCCGGTGAACTTTTGTATTGGGAAAGTCATCTCCGGTGAACTTTTGTATGGGAAAAGTCATCTCCGGTGAACTTTTGTATTGGGAAAGTCATCTCCGGTGAACTTTTGTATTGGGAAAGTCATGCCCGGTGAACTTTTGTATGGGAAAAGTCATCTCCGGTGAACTTTTGTATTGGGAAAGTCATGCCCGGTGAACTTTTGTATTGGGAAAGTCATCTCCGGTGAACTTTTGTATGGGAAAAGTCATCTCCGGTGAACTTTTGTATTGGGAAAGTCATCTCCGGTGAACTTTTGTATGGGAAAAGTCATCTCCGGTGAACTTTTGTATTGGGAAAGTCATCTCCGGTGAACTTTTGTATGGGAAAAGTCATCTCCGGTGAACTTTTGTATTGGGAAAGTCATCTCCGGTGAACTTTTGTATGGGAAAAGTCATCTCCGGTGAACTTTTGTATTGGGAAAGTCATCTCCGGTGAACTTTTGTATGGGAAAAGTCATCTCCGGTGAACTTTTGTATTGGGAAAGTCATCTCCGGTGAACTTTTGTATTGGGAAAGTCATCTCCGGTGAACTTTTGTATGGGAAAAGTCATCTCCGGTGAACTTTTGTATTGGGAAAGTCATCTCCGGTGAACTTTTGTATGGGAAAAGTCATCTCCGGTGAACTTTTGTATTGGGAAAGTCATCTCCGGTGAACTTTTGTATTGGGAAAAGTCATCTCCGGTGAACTTTTGTATTGGGAAAGTCATCTCCGGTGAACTTTTGTATGGGAAAAGTCATCTCCGGTGAACTTTTGTATGGGAAAAGTCATCTCCGGTGAACTTTGTATTGGGAAAGTCATCTCCGGTGAACTTTTGTATTGGGAAAGTCATCTCCGGTGAACTTTTATATTGGGAAAGTCATCTCCGGTGAACTTTTGTATGGGAAAAGTCATCTCCGATGAACTTTTGTATTGGGAAAGTCATCTCCGGTAAACTTTTGTATTGTGAAAGTCATCTCCGGTGAACTTTTGTATGGGAAAAGTCATCTCCGGTGAACTTTTGTATGGGAAAAGTCATCTCCGGTGAACTTTTGTATTGGGAAAGTCATCTCCGGTGAACTTTTGTATTGGGAAAGTCATCTCCGGTGAACTTTTGTATTGGGAAAGTCATCTCCGGTGAACTTTTGTATTGGGAAAGTCATCTCCGGTGAACTTTTGTATTGGGAAAGTCATCTCCGGTGAACTTTTGTATGGGAAAAGTCATCTCCGGTGAACTTTTGTATGGGAAAAGTCATCTCCGGTGAACTTTTGTATTGGGAAAGTCATCTCCGGTGAACTTTTATATTGGGAAAGTCATCTCCGGTGAACTTTTGTATGGGAAAAGTCATCTCCGGTGAACTTTTGTATTGGGAAAGTCATCTCCGGTGAACTTTTGTATGGGAAAAGTCATCTCCGGTGAACTTTTGTATTGGGAAAGTCATCTCCGGTGAACTTTTGTATTGGGAAAGTCATCTCCGGTGAACTTTTGTATGGGAAAAGTCATCTCCGGTGAACTTTTGTATTGGGAAAGTCATCTCCGGTGAACTTTTGTATTGGGAAAGTCGTGCCCGGTGAACTTTTGTATTGGGAAAGTCATGCCCGGTGAACTTTTATATTGGGAAAGTCATCTCCGGTGAACTTTTGTATTGGGAAAGTCGTGCCCGGTGAACTTTTGTATTGGGAATGTCATCTCCGGTGAACTTTTGTATTGGGAAAATCATCTCCGGTGAACTTTTGTATGGGAAAAGTCATCTCCGGTGAACTTTTGTATTGGGAAAGTCATCTCCGGTGAACTTTTATATTGGGAAAGTCATCTCCGGTGAACTTTTGTATGGGAAAAGTCATCTCCGGTGAACTTTTGTATTGGGAAAGTCATCTCCGGTGAACTTTTGTATTGGGAAAGTCATCTCCGGTGAACTTTTGTATGGGAAAAGTCATCTCCGGTGAACTTTTGTATTGGGAAAGTCATCTCCGGTGAACTTTTATATTGGGAAAGTCATCTCCGGTGAACTTTTGTATGGGAAAAGTCATCTCCGGTGAACTTTTGTATTGGGAAAGTCATCTCCGGTGAACTTTTGTATGGGAAAAGTCATCTCCGGTGAACTTTTGTATTGGGAAAGTCATCTCCGGTGAACTTTTGTATTGGGAAAGTCATCTCCGGTGAACTTTTATATTGGGAAAGTCATCTCCGGTGAACTTTTGTATGGGAAAAGTCATCTCCGATGAACTTTTGTATTGGGAAAGTCATCTCCGGTGAACTTTTGTATTGGGAAAGTCATCTCCGGTGAACTTTTGTATGGGAAAAGTCATCTCCGGTGAACTTTTGTATGGGAAAAGTCATCTCCGGTGAACTTTTGTATTGGGAAAGTCATCTCCGGTGAACTTTTGTATTGGGAAAGTCATCTCCGGTGAACTTTTGTATTGGGAAAGTCATCTCCGGTGAACTTTTGTATAGGAAAAGTCATCTCCGGTGAACTTTTGTATTGGGAAAGTCATCTCCGGTGAACTTTTGTATTGGGAAAGTCATCTCCGGTGAACTTTTGTATTGGGAAAGTCATCTCCGGTGAACTTTTGTATGGGAAAAGTCATCTCCGGTGAACTTTTATATTGGGAAAGTCATCTCCGGTGAACTTTTGTATTGGGAAAGTCGTGCCCGGTGAACTTTTGTATTGGGAAAGTCATCTCCGGTGAACTTTTGTATTGGGAAAGTCATCTCCGGTGAACTTTTGTATTGGGAAAGTCATCTCCGGTGAACTTTTGTATGGGAAAAGTCATCTCCGGTGAACTTTTGTATTGGGAAAGTCATCTCCGGTGAACTTTTGTATTGGGAAAGTCATCTCCGGTGAACTTTTATATGGGAAAAGTCATCTCCGGTGAACTTTTGTATTGGGAAAGTCATCTCCGGTGAACTTTTGTATTGGGAAAGTCATCTCCGGTGAACTTTTGTATGGGAAAAGTCATCTCCGGTGAACTTTTGTATTGGGAAAGTCATCTCCGGTGAACTTTTGTATTGGGAAAGTCATCTCCGGTGAACTTTTGTATGGGAAAAGTCATCTCCGGTGAACTTTTGTATGGGAAAAGTCATCTCCGGTGAACTTTTGTATTGGGAAAGTCATGCCCGGTGAACTTTTGTATTGGGAAAGTCATGCCCGGTGAACTTTTGTATTGGGAAAGTCATGCCCGGTGAACTTTTGTATGGGAAAAGTCATCTCCGGTGAACTTTTGTATGGGAAAAGTCATCTCCGGTGAACTTTTGTATTGGGAAAGTCATCTCCGGTGAACTTTTGTATTGGGAAAGTCATCTCCGGTGAACTTTTGTATTGGGAAAGTCATGCCCGGTGAACTTTTGTTTTGGGAAAGTCATGCCCGGTGAACTTTTGTATTGGGAAAGTCATCTCCGGTGAACTTTTGTATGGGAAAAGTCATCTCCGGTGAACTTTTGTATTGGGAAAGTCATCTCCGGTGAACTTTTGTATTGGGAAAGTCATGCCCGGTGAACTTTTATATTGGGAAAGTCATGCCCGGTGAACTTTTGTATTGGGAAAGTCATCTCCGGTGAACTTTTGTATTGGGAAAGTCATGCCCGGTGAACTTTTGTATTGGGAAAGTCATCTCCGGTGAACTTTTGTATTGGGAAAGTCATCTCCGGTGAACTTTTGTATTGGGAAAGTCGTGCCCGGTGAACTTTTGTATTGGGAAAGCCATGCCCGGTGAACTTTTATATTGGGAAAGTCATCTCCGGTGAACTTTTGTATTGGGAAAGTCGTGCCCGGTGAACTTTTGTATTGGGAATGTCATCTCCGGTGAACTTTTGTATGGGAAAGTCATCTCCGGTGAACTTTTGTATTGGGAAAGTCATGCCCGGTGAACTTTTGTATTGGGAAAGTCATCTCCGGTGAACTTTTGTATGGGAAAAGTCATCTCCGGTGAACTTTTGTATGGGAAAAGTCATCTCCGGTGAACTTTTGTATTGGGAAAGTCATCTCCGGTGAACTTTTGTATTGGGAAAGTCATCTCCGGTGAACTTTTGTATTGGGAAAGTCATGCCCGGTGAACTTTTGTTTTGGGAAAGTCATGCCCGGTGAACTTTTGTATTGGGAAAGTCATCTCCGGTGAACTTTTGTATGGGAAAAGTCATCTCCGGGGAACTTTTGTATTGGGAAAGTCATCTCCGGTGAACTTTTGTATTGGGAAAGTCATCTCCGGTGAACTTTTGTATGGGAAAAGTCATCTCCGGTGAACTTTTATATTGGGAAAGTCATCTCCGGTGAACTTTTGTATGGGAAAAGTCATCTCCGGTGAACTTTTGTATGGGAAAAGTCATCTCCGGTGAACTTTTGTATTGGGAAAGTCATCTCCGGTGAACTTTTGTATTGGGAAAGTCATCTCCGGTGAACTTTTGTATGGGAAAAGTCATCTCCGGTGAACTTTTATATTGGGAAAGTCATCTCCGGTGAACTTTTGTATTGGGAAAGTCGTGCCCGGTGAACTTTTGTATTGGGAAAGTCATCTCCGGTGAACTTTTGTATTGGGAAAGTCATCTCCGGTGAACTTTTGTATTGGGAAAGTCATCTCCGGTGAACTTTTGTATGGGAAAAGTCATCTCCGGTGAACTTTTGTATTGGGAAAGTCATCTCCGGTGAACTTTTGTATTGGGAAAGTCATCTCCGGTGAACTTTTGTATGGGAAAAGTCATCTCCGGTGAACTTTTGTATTGGGAAAGTCATCTCCGGTGAACTTTTGTATGGGAAAAGTCATCTCCGGTGAACTTTTGTATTGGGAAAGTCATCTCCGGTGAACTTTTGTATTGGGAAAGTCATCTCCGGTGAACTTTTGTATGGGAAAAGTCATCTCCGGTGAACTTTTGTATTGAGAAAGTCATCTCCGGTGAACTTTTGTATTGGGAAAGTCATCTCCGGTGAACTTTTGTATGGGAAAAGTCATCTCCGGTGAACTTTTGTATTGGGAAAGTCATCTCCGGTGAACTTTTGTATTGGGAAAGTCATGCCCGGTGAACTTTTGTATGGGAAAAGTCATCTCCGGTGAACTTTTGTATTGGGAAAGTCATGCCCGGTGAACTTTTGTATTGGGAAAGTCATCTCCGGTGAACTTTTGTATGGGAAAAGTCATCTCCGGTGAACTTTTGTATTGGGAAAGTCATCTCCGGTGAACTTTTGTATGGGAAAAGTCATCTCCGGTGAACTTTTGTATTGGGAAAGTCATCTCCGGTGAACTTTTGTATGGGAAAAGTCATCTCCGGTGAACTTTTGTATTGGGAAAGTCATCTCCGGTGAACTTTTGTATGGGAAAAGTCATCTCCGGTGAACTTTTGTATTGGGAAAGTCATCTCCGGTGAACTTTTGTATGGGAAAAGTCATCTCCGGTGAACTTTTGTATTGGGAAAGTCATCTCCGGTGAACTTTTGTATTGGGAAAGTCATCTCCGGTGAACTTTTGTATGGGAAAAGTCATCTCCGGTGAACTTTTGTATTGGGAAAGTCATCTCCGGTGAACTTTTGTATGGGAAAAGTCATCTCCGGTGAACTTTTGTATTGGGAAAGTCATCTCCGGTGAACTTTTGTATTGGGAAAAGTCATCTCCGGTGAACTTTTGTATTGGGAAAGTCATCTCCGGTGAACTTTTGTATGGGAAAAGTCATCTCCGGTGAACTTTTGTATGGGAAAAGTCATCTCCGGTGAACTTTGTATTGGGAAAGTCATCTCCGGTGAACTTTTGTATTGGGAAAGTCATCTCGGTGAACTTTTGTATGGGAAAAGTCATCTCCGGTGAACTTTTGTATTGGGAAAGTCATCTCCGGTGAACTTTTGTATGGGAAAAGTCATCTCCGGTGAACTTTTGTATTGGGAAAGTCATCTCCGGTGAACTTTTGTATTGGGAAAGTCATCTCCGGTGAACTTTTGTATGGGAAAAGTCATCTCCGGTGAACTTTTGTATTGGGAAAGTCATCTCCGGTGAACTTTTGTATGGGAAAAGTCATCTCCGGTGAACTTTTGTATTGGGAAAGTCATGCCCGGTGAACTTTTGTATGGGAAAAGTCATCTCCGGTGAACTTTTGTATTGGGAAAGTCATGCCCGGTGAACTTTTGTATTGGGAAAGTCATCTCCGGTGAACTTTTGTATTGGGAAAGTCATCTCCGGTGAACTTTTGTATTGGGAAAGTCGTGCCCGGTGAACTTTTGTATTGGGAAAGCCATGCCCGGTGAACTTTTATATTGGGAAAGTCATCTCCGGTGAACTTTTGTATTGGGAAAGTCGTGCCCGGTGAACTTTTGTATTGGGAAAGTCATCTCCGGTGAACTTTTGTATTGGGAAAGTCATCTCCGGTGAACTTTTGTATTGGGAAAGTCATGCCCGGTGAACTTTTGTTTTGGGAAAGTCATGCCCGGTGAACTTTTGTATTGGGAAAGTCATCTCCGGTGAACTTTTGTATGGGAAAATTCATCTCCGGTGAACTTTTGTATTGGGAAAGTCATCTCCGGTGAACTTTTGTATTGGGAAAGTCATCTCCGGTGAACTTTTGTATGGGAAAAGTCATCTCCGGTGAACTTTTATATTGGGAAAGTCATCTCCGGTGAACTTTTGTATGGGAAAAGTCATCTCCGGTGAACTTTTGTATGGGAAAAGTCATCTCCGGTGAACTTTTGTATTGGGAAAGTCATCTCCGGTGAACTTTTGTATTGGGAAAGTCATCTCCGGTGAACTTTTGTATGGGAAAAGTCATCTCCGGTGAACTTTTATATTGGGAAAGTCATCTCCGGTGAACTTTTGTATTGGGAAAGTCGTGCCCTTTGAACTTTTGTATTGGGAAAGTCATCTCCGGTGAACTTTTGTATTGGGAAAGTCATCTCCGGTGAACTTTTGTATTGGGAAAGTCATCTCCGGTGAACTTTTGTATGGGAAAAGTCATCTCCGGTGAACTTTTGTATTGGGAAAGTCATCTCCGGTGAACTTTTGTATTGGGAAAGTCATCTCCGGTGAACTTTTGTATGGGAAAAGTCATCTCCGGTGAACTTTTGTATTGGGAAAGTCATCTCCGGTGAACTTTTGTATGGGAAAAGTCATCTCCGGTGAACTTTGGTATTGGGAAAGTCATCTCCGGTGAACTTTTGTATTGGGAAAGTCATCTCCGGTGAACTTTTGTATGGGAAAAGTCATCTCCGGTGAACTTTTGTATTGAGAAAGTCATCTCCGGTGAACTTTTGTATTGGGAAAGTCATCTCCGGTGAACTTTTGTATGGGAAAAGTCATCTCCGGTGAACTTTTGTATTGGGAAAGTCATCTCCGGTGAACTTTTGTATTGGGAAAGTCATGCCCGGTGAACTTTTGTATGGGAAAAGTCATCTCCGGTGAACTTTTGTATTGGGAAAGTCATGCCCGGTGAACTTTTGTATTGGGAAAGTCATCTCCGGTGAACTTTTGTATGGGAAAAGTCATCTCCGGTGAACTTTTGTATTGGGAAAGTCATCTCCGGTGAACTTTTGTATGGGAAAAGTCATCTCCGGTGAACTTTTGTTTTGGGAAAGTCATCTCCGGTGAACTTTTGTATGGGAAAAGTCATCTCCGGTGAACTTTTGTATTGGGAAAGTCATCTCCGGTGAACTTTTGTATGGGAAAAGTCATCTCCGGTGAACTTTTGTATTGGGAAAGTCATCTCCGGTGAACTTTTGTATGGGAAAAGTCATCTCCGGTGAACTTTTGTATTGGGAAAGTCATCTCCGGTGAACTTTTGTATTGGGAAAGTCATCTCCGGTGAACTTTTGTATGGGAAAAGTCATCTCCGGTGAACTTTTGTATTGGGAAAGTCATCTCCGGTGAACTTTTGTATGGGAAAAGTCATCTCCGGTGAACTTTTGTATTGGGAAAGTCATCTCCGGTGAACTTTTGTATTGGGAAAAGTCATCTCCGGTGAACTTTTGTATTGGGAAAGTCATCTCCGGTGAACTTTTGTATGGGAAAAGTCATCTCCGGTGAACTTTTGTATGGGAAAAGTCATCTCCGGTGAACTTTTGTATTGGGAAAGTCATCTCCGGTGAACTTTTGTATTGGGAAAGTCATCTCCGGTGAACTTTTGTATGGGAAAAGTCATCTCCGGTGAACTTTTGTATTGGGAAAGTCATCTCCAGTGAACTTTTGTATGGGAAAAGTCATCTCCGGTGAACTTTTGTATTGGGAAAGTCATCTCCGGTGAACTTTTGTATTGGGAAAGTCATCTCCGGTGAACTTTTGTATGGGAAAAGTCATCTCCGGTGAACTTTTGTATTGGGAAAGTCATCTCCGGTGAACTTTTGTATGGGAAAAGTCATCTCCGGTGAACTTTTGTATTGGGAAAGTCATGCCCGGTGAACTTTTGTATGGGAAAAGTCATCTCCGGTGAACTTTTGTATTGGGAAAGTCATCTCCGGTGAACTTTTGTATTGGGAAAGTCATGCCCGGTGAACTTTTGTATGGGAAAAGTCATCTCCGGTGAAATTTTGTATTGGGAAAGTCATGCCCGGTGAACTTTTGTATTGGGAAAGTCATCTCCGGTGAACTTTTGTATGGGAAAAGTCATCTCCGGTGAACTTTTGTATTGGGAAAGTCATCTCCGGTGAACTTTTATATGGGAAAAGTCATCTCCGGTGAACTTTTGTATTGGGAAAGTCATCTCCGGTGAACTTTTGTATGGGAAAAGTCATCTCCGGTGAACTTTTGTATTGGGAAAGTCATCTCCGGTGAACTTTTGTATGGGAAAAGTCATCTCCGGTGAACTTTTGTATTGGGAAAGTCATCTCCGGTGAACTTTTGTATGGGAAAAGTCATCTCCGGTGAACTTTTGTATTGGGAAAGTCATCTCCGGTGAACTTTTTTATTGGGAAAGTCATCTCCGGTGAACTTTTGTATTGGGAAAGTCATCTCCGGTGAACTTTTGTATTGGGAAAAGTCATCTCCGGTGAACTTTTGTATGGGAAAAGTCATCTCCCGTGAACTTTTGTATGGGAAAAGTCATCTCCGGTGAACTTTTGTATTGGGAAAGTCATGCCCGGTGAACTTTTGTATGGGAAAAGTCATCTCCGGTGAACTTTTGTATGGGAAAAGTCATGCCCGGTGAACTTTGGTATGGGAAAAGTCATCTCCGGTGAACTTTTGTATGGGAAAAGTCATCTCCGGTGAACTTTTGTATTGGGAAAGTCATCTCCGGTGAACTTTTGTATTGGGAAAGTCATCTCCGGTGAACTTTTGTATTGGGAGTATTGGGAAAGTCGTGCCCGGTGAACTTTTGTATTGGGAAAGTCATCTCCGGTGAACTTTTGTATTGGGAAAGTCATCTCCGGTGAACTTTTGTATTGGGAAAAGTCATCTCCGGTGAACTTTTGTATTGGGAAAGTCATCTCCGGTGAACTTTTGTATTGGGAAAGTCATCTCCGGTGAACTTTTGTATTGGGAAAGTCATCTCCGGTGAACTTTTGTATTGGGAAAGTCACCTCCGGTGAACTTTTGTATGGGAAAAGTCATCTCCGGTGAACTTTTGTATGGGAAAAGTCATCTCCGGTGAACTTTTGTATTGGGAAAGTCATGCCCGGTGAACTTTTGTATTGGGAACTTTTGTATTGGGAAAGTCACCTCCGGTGAACTTTTGTATGGGAAAAGTCATCTCCGGTGAACTTTTGTATGGGAAAAGTCATCTCCGGTGAACTTTTGTATTGGGAAAGTCATGCCCGGTGAACTTTTGTATTGGGAAAGTCATGCCCGGTGAACTTTTGTATTGGGAAAGTCATGCCCGGTGAACTTTTGTATGGGAAAAGTCATCTCCGGTGAACTTTTGTATTGGGAAAGTCATCTTCGGTGAACTTTTGTATTCGGAAAGTCATCTCCGGTGAACTTTTGTATGGGAAAAGTCATCTCCGGTGAACTTTTGTATTGGGAAAGTCGTGCCCGGTGAACTTTTGTATTGGGAAAGTCATGCCCGGTGAACTTTTGTATTGGGAAAGTCATGCCCGGTGAACTTTTGTATTGGGAAAGTCGTGCCCGGTGAACTTTTGTATTGGGAAAGTCATCTCCGGTGAACTTTTGTATGGGAAAAGTCATCTCCGGTGAACTTTTGTATTGGGAAAGTCATCTCCGGTGAACTTTTGTATTGGGAAAGTCATACCCGGTGAACTTTTGTATGGGAAAAGTCATCTCCGGTGGACTTTTGTATTGGGAAAGTCATCTCCGGTGAACTTTTGTATGGGAAAAGTCATCTCCGGTGAACTTTTGTATTGGGAAAGTCATCTCCGGTGAACTTTTGTTTTGGGAAAAGTCATCTCCGGTGAACTTTTGTATTGGGAAAGTCATCTCCGGTGAACTTTTGTATTGGGAAAGTCATCTCCGGTGAACTTTTGTATGGGAAAAGTCATCTCCGGTGAACTTTTGTATTGGGAAAGTCATCTCCGGTGAACTTTTGTATTGGGAAAGTCATCTCCGGTGAACTTTTGTATTGGGAAAGTCATCTCCGGTGAACTTTTGTATTGGGAAAGTCATCTCCGGTGAACTTTTGTATTGGGAAAGTCATGCCCGGTGAACTTTTATATTGGGAAAGTCATGCCCGGTGAACTTTTGTATTGGGAAAGTCATCTCCGGTGAACTTTTGTTTTGGGAAAGTCATGCCCGGTGAACTTTTGTATTGGGAAAGTCATCTCCGGTGAACTTTTGTATTGGGAAAGTCATGCCCAGTGAACTTTTGTATTGGGAAAGTCATCCACGGTGAACTTTTGTATTGGGAAAGTCATCTCCGGTGAACTTTTGTATTGGGAAAGTCATGCCGGTGAACTTTTGTATTGGGAAAGTCATCTCCGGTGAACTTTTGTATTGGGAAAGTCATCTCCGGTGAACTTTTGTATGGGAAAAGTCATCTCCGGTGAACTTTTGTATTGGGAAAGTCATCTCCGGTGAACTTTTGTATTGGGAAAGTCATCTCCGGTGAACTTTTGTATGGGAAAAGTCATCTCCGGTGAACTTTTGTATTGGGAAAGTCATCTCCGGTGAACTTTTGTATGGGAAAAGTCATCTCCGGTGAACTTTTGTATTGGGAAAGTCATCTCCGGTGAACTTTTGTATGGGAAAAGTCATCCCCGGTGAACTTTTATATTGGGAAAGTCATCTCCGGTGAACTTTTGTATTGGGAAAGTCATGCCCGGTGAACTTTTGTATTGGGAAAGTCATCTCCGGTGAACTTTTGTATGGGAAAAGTCATCTCCGGTGAACTTTTGTATTGGGAAAGTCATCTCCGGTGAACTTTTGTATTGGGAAAGTCATCTCCGGTGAACTTTTGTATTGGGAAAGTCATCTCCGGTGAACTTTTGTATTGGGAAAGTCATCTCCGGTGAACTTTTGTATTGGGAAAGTCATCTCCGGTGAACTTTTGTATGGGAAAAGTCATCTCCGGTGAACTTTTGTATGGGAAAAGTCATCTCCGGTGAACTTTTGTATTGGGAAAGTCATCTCCGGTGAACTTTTGTATGGGAAAAGTCATGCCCAGTGAACTTTTGTATTGGGAAAGTCATCTCCGGTGAACTTTTGTATTGGGAAAGTCATCTCCGGTGAACTTTTGTATTGGGAAAGTCATCTCCGGTGAACTTTTGTATTGGGAAAGTCATCTCCGGTGAACTTTTGTATTGGGAAAGTCATGCCCGGTGAACTTTTGTATTGGGAAAGTCATCTCCGGTGAACTTTTGTATTGGGAAAGTCATCTCCGGTGAACTTTTGTATTGGGAAAGTCATCTCCGGTGAACTTTTGTATTGGGAAAGTCATGCCCGGTGAACTTTTGTTTTGGGAAAGTCATGCCCGGTGAACTTTTGTATTGGGAAAGTCATGCCCGGTGAACTTTTGTATTGGGAAAGTCATGCCCGGTGAACTTTTGTATTGGGAAAGTCATCTCCGGTGAACTTTTGTATGGGAAAAGTCATCTCCGGTGAACTTTTGTATTGGGAAAGTCATCTCCGGTGAACTTTTGTATTGGGAAAGTCATCTCCGGTGAACTTTTGTATTGGGAAAGTCATCTCCGGTGAACTTTTGTATGGGAAAAGTCATCTCCGGTGAACTTTTGTATTGGGAAAGTCATCTCCGGTGAACTTTTGTATGGGAAAAGTCATCTCCGGTGAACTTTTGTATTGGGAAAGTCATCTCCGGAGAACTTTTGTATGGGAAAAGTCATCTACGGTGAACTTTTGTATTGGGAAAGTCATCTCCGGTGAACTTTTGTATTGGGAAAGTCATCTCCGGTGAACTTTTGTATTGGGAAAGTCATGCCCGGTGAACTTTTGTTTTGGGAAAGTCATGCCCGGTGAACTTTTGTATTGGGAAAGTCATGCCCGGTGAACTTTTGTATTGGGAAAGTCATGCCCGGTGAACTTTTGTATGGGAAAAGTCATCTCCGGTGAACTTTTGTATGGGAAAGTCATCTCCGGTGAACTTTTGTAGTGGGAAAGTCATCTCCAGTGAACTTTTGTATGGGAAAAGTCATCTCCGGTGAACTTTTGTATGGGAAAAGTCATCTCCGGTGAACTTTTGTATTGGGAAAGTCATCTCCGGTGAACTTTTGTATTGGGAAAGTCATGCCCGGTGAACTTTTGTATTGGGAAAGTCATGCCCGGTGAACTTTTGTATTGGGAAAGTCATGCCCGGTGAACTTTTGTTTTGGGAAAGTCATGCCCGGTGAACTTTTGTATTGGGAAAGTCATGCCCGGTGAACTTTTGTATTGGGAAAGTCATGCCCGGTGAACTTTTGTATTGGGAAAGTCATCTCCGGTGAACTTTTGTATGGGAAAAGTCATCTCCGGTGAACTTTTGTATTGGGAAAGTCATCTCCGGTGAACTTTTGTATTGGGAAAGTCATCTCCGGTGAACTTTTGTATTGGGAAAGTCATCTCCGGTGAACTTTTGTATGGGAAAAGTCATCTCCGGTGAACTTTTGTATTGGGAAAGTCATCTCCGGTGAACTTTTGTATGGGAAAAGTCATCTCCGGTGAACTTTTGTATTGGGAAAGTCATCTCCGGTGAACTTTTGTATGGGAAAAGTCATCTCCGGTGAACTTTTATATTGGGAAAGTCATCTCCGGTGAACTTTTGTATTGGGAAAGTCATGCCCGGTGAACTTTTGTATTGGGAAAGTCATCTCCGGTGAACTTTTGTATGGGAAAAGTCATCTCCGGTGAACTTTTGTATTGGGAAAGTCATCTCCGGTGAACTTTTGTATTGGGAAAGTCATCTCCGGTGAACTTTTGTATTGGGAAAGTCATCTCCGGTGAACTTTTGTATTGGGAAAGTCATCTCCGGTGAACTTTTGTATTGGGAAAGTCATCTCCGGTGAACTTTTGTATGGGAAAATCATCTCCGGTGAACTTTTGTATGGGAAAAGTTATCTCCGGTGAACTTTTGTATTGGGAAAGTCATCTCCGGTGAACTTTTGTATGGGAAAAGTCATGCCCGGTGAACTTTTGTATTGGGAAAGTCATCTCCGGTGAACTTTTGTATTGGGAAAGTCATCTCCGGTGAACTTTTGTATTGGGAAAGTCATCTCCGGTGAACTTTTGTATTGGGAAAGTCATGCCCGGTGAACTTTTGTATTGGGAAAGTCATCTCCGGTGAACTTTTGTATTGGGAAAGTCATCTCCGGTGAACTTTTGTATTGGAAAAGTCATCTCCGGTGAACTTTTGTATTGGGAAAGTCATCTCCGGTGAACTTTTGTATGGGAAAAGTCATCTCCGGTGAACTTTTGTATTGGGAAAGTCGTGCCCGGTGAACTTTTTTATTGGGAAAGTCATCTCCGGTGAACTTTTGTATTGGGAAAGTCATGCCCGGTGAACTTTTGTATTGGGAAAGTCATCTCCGGTGAACTTTTGTATTGGGAAAGTCATCTCCGGTGAACTTTTGTATTGGGAAAGTCATCTCCGGTGAACTTTTGTATTGGGAAAGTCATCTCCGGTGAACTTTTGTATTGGGAAAGTCATCTCCGGTGAACTTTTGTATTGGGAAAGTCATGCCCGGTGAACTTTTGTATTGGGAAAGTCATCTCCGGTGAACTTTTGTATTGGGAAAGTCATCTCCGGTGAACTTTTGTATGGAAAAGTCATCTCCGGTGAACTTTTGTATTGGGAAAGTCATCTCCGGTGAACTTTTGTATTGGGAAAGTCATCTCCGGTGAACTTTTGTATGGGAAAAGTCATCTCCGGTGAACTTTTGTATGGGAAAAGTCATCTCCGGTGAACTTTTGTATTGGGAAAGTCGTGCCCGGTGAACTTTTGTATTGGGAAAGTCGTGCCCGGTGAACTTTTGTATGGGAAAGTCATGCCCGGTGAACTTTTATATTGGGAAAGTCATCTCCGGTGAACTTTTGTATTGGGAAAGTCATCTCCGGTGAACTTTTGTATTGGGAAGGTCATCTCCGGTGAACTCTTGTATTTGGAAAGTCATCTCCGGTGAACTTTTGTATTGGGAAAGTCATCTCCGGTGAACTTTTGTATTGGGAAAGTCATCTCCGGTGAACTTTTGTATTGGGAAAGTCATCTCCGGTGAACTTTTGTATGGGAAAAGTCATCTCCGGTGAACTTTTGTATGGGAAAAGTCATCTCCGGTGAACTTTTGTATTGGGAAAGTCATGCCCGGTGAACTTTTGTATTGGGAAAGTCATCTCCGGTGAACTTTTGTATTGGGAAAGTCATGCCCGGTGAACTTTTGTATTGGGAAAGTCATCTCCGGTGAACTTTTGTATTGGGAAAGTCATCTCCGGTGAACTTTTGTATAGGGAAAGTCATCTCCGGTGAACTTTTGTATTGGGAAAGTCATCTCCGGTGAACTTTTGTATTGGGAAAGTCATCTCCGGTGAACTTTTGTATGGGAAAAGTCATCTCCGGTGAACTTTTGTATTGGGAAAGTCATCTCCGGTGAACTTTTGTATTGGGAAAGTCATCTCCGGTGAACTTTTGTATTGGGAAAGTCATCTCCGGTGAACTTTTGTATTGGGAAAGTCATCTCCGGTGAACTTTTGTATTGGGAAAGTCATCTCCGGTGAACTTTTGTATGGGAAAAGTCATCTCCGGTGAACTTTTGTATTGGGAAAGTCATCTCCGGTGAACTTTTGTATTGGGAAAAGTCATCTCCGGTGAAATTTTGTATGGGAAAGTCATGCCCGGTGAACTTTTGTATGGGAAAAGTCATCTCCGGTGAACTTTTGTATTGGGAAAGTCATCTCCGGTGAACTTTTGTATTGGGAAAGTCATGCCCGGTGAACTTTTGTATGGGAAAAGTCATCTCCGGTGAACTTTTATATTGGGAAAGTCATCCCCGGTGAACTTTTGTATTGGGAAAGTCATCTCCGGTGAACTTTTGTATTGGGAAAGTCATCTCCGGTGAACTTTTGTATGGGAAAAGTCATCTCCGGTGAACTTTTGTATTGGGAAATTCGTGCCCGGTGAACTTTTGTATTGGGAAAGTCATCTCCGGTGAACTTTTGTATTGGGAAAGTCGTGCCCGGTGAACTTTTGTATGGGAAAGTCATGCCCGGTGAACTTTTATATTGGGAAAGTCATCTCCGGTGAACTTTTGTATTGGGAAAGTCATCTCCGGTGAACTTTTGTATTGGGAAAGTCATCTCCGGTGAACATTTGTATTGGGAAAGTCATCTCCGGTGAACTTTTGTATTGGGAAAGTCATCTCCGGTGAACTTTTGTATTGGGAAAGTCATCTCCGGTGAACTTTTGTATTGGGAAAGTCATCTCCGGTGAACTTTTGTATGGGAAAAGTCATCTCCGGTGAACTTTTGTATGGGAAAAGTCATCTCCGGTGAACTTTTGTATTGGGAAAGTCATGCCCGGTGAACTTTTGTATTGGGAAAGTCATCTCCGGTGAACTTTTGTATGGGAAAAGTCATCTCCGGTGAACTTTTGTATTGGGAAAGTCATCTCCGGTGAACTTTTGTATGGGAAAAGTCATCTCCGGTGAACTTTTGTATTGGGAAAGTCATCTCCGGTGAACTTTTGTATGGGAAAAGTCATCTCCGGTGAACTTTTGTATTGGGAAAGTCATGCCCGGTGAACTTTTGTATTGGGAAAGTCGTGCCCGGTGAACTTTTGTATTGGGAAAGTCATGCCCGGTGAACTTTTGTATTGGGAAAGTCATCTCCGGTGAACTTTTGTATGGGAAAAGTCATCTCCGGTGAACTTTTGTATGGGAAAAGTCATCTCCGGTGAACTTTTGTATTGGGAAAGTCATGCCCGGTGAACTTTTGTATTGGGAAAGTCATGCCCGGTGAACTTTTGTATTGGGAAAGTCATGCCCGGTGAACTTTTGTATTGGGAAAGTCGTGCCCGGTGAACTTTTGTATTGGGAAAGTCATGCCCGGTGAACTTTTGTATTGGGAAAGTCATCTCCGGTGAACTTTTGTATTGGGAAAGTCATCTCCGGTGAACTTTTGTATTGGGAAAGTCATGCCCGGTGAACTTTTATATTGGGAAAGTCATCTCCGGTGAACTTTTGTATTGGGAAAGTCATCTCCGGTGAACTTTTGTATGGGAAAAGTCATCTCCGGTGAACTTTTGTATTGGGAAAGTCATCTCCGGTGAACTTTTGTATGGGAAAAGTCATCTCCGGTGAACTTTTGTATGGGAAAAGTCATCTCCGGTGAACTTTTGTATTGGGAAAGTCATCTCCGGTGAACTTTTGTATTGGGAAAGTCATCTCCGGTGAACTTTTGTATGGGAAAAGTCATCTCCGGTGAACTTTTGTATTGGGAAAGTCATCTCCGGTGAACTTTTGTATTGGGAAAGTCATCTCCGGTGAACTTTTGTATGGGAAAAGTCATCTCCGGTGAACTTTTGTATTGGGAAAGTCATGCCCGGTGAACTTTTGTATTGGGAAAGTCATGCCCGGTGAACTTTTGTATTGGGAAAGTCATGCCCGGTGAACTTTTGTATTGGGAAAGTCATCTCCGGTGAACTTTTGTATTGGGAAAGTCATCTCCGGTGAACTTTTGTATGGGAAAAGTCATCTCCGGTGAACTTTTGTATTGGGAAAGTCATCTCCGGTGAACTTTTGTATTGGGAAAGTCATCTCCGGTGAACTTTTGTATGGGAAAAGTCATCTCCGGTGAACTTTTGAATTGGGAAAGTCATGCCCGGTGAACTTTTGTATTGGGAAAGTCATCTCCGGTGAACTTTTGTATGGGAAAAGTCATCTCCGGTGAACTTTTGTATTGGGAAAGTCATCTCCGGTGAACTTTTGTATGGGAAAAGTCATCTCCGGTGAACTTTTGTATTGGGAAAGTCATCTCCGGTGAACTTTTGTATTGGGAAAGTCGTGCCCGGTGAACTTTTGTATTGGGAAAGTCATCTCCGGTGAACTTTTGTATGGGAAAAGTCATCTCCGGTGAACTTTTGTATTGGGAAAGTCGTGCCCGGTGAACTTTTGTATTGGAAAAGTCATGCCCGGTGAACTTTTGTATTGGGAAAGTCATCTCCGGTGAACTTTTGTATTGGGAAAGTCATCTCCGGTGAACTTTTGTATGGGAAAAGTCATCTCCGGTGAACTTTTGTATTGGGAAAGTCATCTCCGGTGAACTTTTGTATGGGAAAAGTCATCTCCGTGAACTTTTGTATGGGAAAAGTCATCTCCGGTGAACTTTTGTATTGGGAAAGTCATCTCCGGTGAGCTTTTGTATGGGAAAAGTCATCTCCGGTGAACTTTTGTATGGGAAAAGTCATCTCCGGTGAACTTTTGTATTGGGAAAGTCATGCCCGGTGAACTTTTGTATTGGGAAAGTCATGCCCGGTGAACTTTTGTATTGGGAAAGTCGTGCCCGGTGAACTTTTGTATTGGGAAAGTCATGCCCGGTGAACTTTTGTATTGGGAAAGTCATCTCCGGTGAACTTTTGTATTGGGAAGGTCATCTCCGGTGAACTTTTGTATTGGGAAAGTCATGCCCGGTGAACTTTTGTATTGGGAAAGTCGTGCTCGGTGAACTTTTGTATTGGGAAAGTCATCTCCGGTGAACTTTTGTATGGGAAAAGTCATCTCCGGTGAACTTTTGTATTGGGAAAGTCATCTCCGGTGAACTTTTGTATTGGGAAAGTCATCTCCGGTGAACTTTTGTATGGGAAAAGTCATCTCCGGTGAACTTTTGTATGGGAAAAGTCATCTCCGGTGAACTTTTGTATTGGGAAAGTCATGCCCGGTGAACTTTTGTATTGGGAAAGTCATGCCCGGTGAACTTTTGTATTGGGAAAGTCGTGCCCGGTGAACTTTTGTATTGGGAAAGTCATCTCCGGTGAACTTTTGTATGGGAAAAGTCATCTCCGGTGAACTTTTGTATTGGGAAAGTCATCTCCGGTGAACTTTTGTATTGGGAAAGTCATGCCCGGTGAACTTTTATATTGGGAAAGTCATCTCCGGTGAACTTTTGTATGGGAAAAGTCATCTCCGGTGAACTTTTGTATTGGGAAAGTCATCTCCGGTGAACTTTTGTATTGGGAAAGTCATCTCCGGTGAACTTTTGTATGGGAAAAGTCATCTCCGGTGAACTTTTGTATGGGAAAAGTCATCTCCGGTGAACTTTTGTATTGGGAAAGTCATCTCCGGTGAACTTTTGTATGGGAAAAGTCATCTCCGGTGAACTTTTGTATTGGGAAAGTCATCTCCGGTGAACTTTTGTATGGGAAAAGTCATCTCCGGTGAACTTTTGTATTGGGAAAGTCATCTCCGGTGAACTTTTGTATTGGGAAAGTCATCTCCGGTGAACTTTTGTATGGGAAAAGTCATCTCCGGTGAACTTTTGTATTGGGAAAGTCATCTCCGGTGAACTTTTGTATTGGGAAAGTCATCTCCGGTGAACTTTTGTATGGGAAAAGTCATCTCCGGTGAACTTTTGTATTGGGAAAGTCATCTCCGGTGAACTTTTGGATGGGAAAAGTCATCTCCGGTGAACTTTTATATTGGGAAAGTCATCTCCGGTGAACTTTTGTATGGGAAAAGTCATCTCCGGTGAACTTTTGTATGGGAAAAGTCATCTCCGGTGAACTTTTGTATTGGGAAAGTCATCTCCGGTGAACTTTTGTATTGGGAAAGTCATCTCCGGTGAACTTTTGTATTGGGAAAGTCGTCTCCGGTGAACTTTTGTATGGGAAAAGTCATCTCCGGTGAACTTTTGTATTGGGAAAGTCATCTCCGGTGAACTTTTGTATTAGGAAAGTCATCTCCGGTGAACTTTTGTATTGGGAAAGTCATCTCCGGTGAACTTTTGTATTGGGAAAGTCATCTCCGGTGAACTTTTGTATTGGGAAAGTCATCTCCGGTGAACTTTTGTATGGGAAAAGTCATCTCCGGTGAACTTTTGTATTGGGAAAGTCTTCTCCGGTGAACTTTTGTATTGGGAAAGTCATGCCCGGTGAACTTTTATATTGGGAAAGTCATCTCCGGTGAACTTTTGTATTGGGAAAGTCATCTCCGGTGAACTTTTGTATGGGAAAAGTCATCTCCGGTGAACTTTTGTATTGGGAAAGTCATCTCCGGTGAACTTTTGTATTGGGAAAAGTCATCTCCGGTGAACTTTTGTATTGGGAAAGTCATCTCCGGTGAACTTTTGTATTGGGAAAGTCATCTCCGGTGAACTTTTGTATTGGGAAAGTCATCTCCTGTGAACTTTTGTATTGGGAAAGTCATGCCCGGTGAACTTTTGTATTGGGAAAGTCATCTCCGGTGAACTTTTGTATGGGAAAGTCATCTCCGGTGAACTTTTGTTTTGGGAAAGTCATCTCCGGTGAACTTTTGTATGGGAAAAGTCATCTCCGGTGAACTTTTGTATTGGGAAAGTCATGCCCGGTGAACTTTTGTTTTGGGAAAGTCATGCCCGGTGAACTTTTGTATTGGGAAAGTCATCTCCGGTGAACTTTTGTATGGGAAAAGTCATCTCCGGTGAACTTTTGTATTGGGAAAGTCATCTCCGGTGAACTTTTGTATTGGGAAAGTCATCTCCGGTGAACTTTTGTATTGGGAAAGTCATGCCCGGTGAACTTTTGTATGGGAAAAGTCATCTCCGGTGAACTTTTGTATGGGAAAGTCATCTCCGGTGAACTTTTGTTTTGGGAAAGTCATCTCCGGTGAACTTTTGTATGGGAAAAGTCATGCCCGGTGAACTTTTGTTTTGGGAAAGTCATGCCCGGTGAACTTTTGTATTGGGAAAGTCATCTCCGGTGAACTTTTGTATGGGAAAAGTCATCTCCGGTGAACTTTTGTATTGGGAAAGTCATCTCCGGTGAACTTTTGTATTGGGAAAGTCATGCCCGGTGAACTTTTATAATGGGAAAGTCATGCCCGATGAACTTTTGTATTGGGAAAGTCATCTCCGGTGAACTTTTGTATTGGGAAAGTCATGCCCGGTGAACTTTTGTATTGGGAAAGTCATCTCCGGTGAACTTTTGTATTGGGAAAGTCATCTCCGGTGAACTTTTGTATTAAGAAAGTCGTGCTCGGTGAACTTTTATATTGGGAAAGTCATGCCCGGTGAACTTTTGTATTGGGAAAGTCATCTCCGGTGAACTTTTGTATTGGGAAAGTCATGCCCGGTGAACTTTTGTATTGGGAAAGTCATCTCCGGTGAACTTTTGTATTGGGAAAGTCATCTCCGGTGAACTTTTGTATTGGGAAAGTCGTGCCCGGTGAACTTTTGTATTGGGAAAGTCATGCCCGGTGAACTTTTATATTGGGAAAGTCATCTCCGGTGAACTTTTGTATTGGGAAAGTCATCTCCGGTGAACTTTTGTATGGGAAAAGTCATCTCCGGTGAACTTTTGTATTGGGAAAGTCATGCCCGGTGAACTTTTATATTGGGAAAGTCATCTCCGGTGAACGTTTATATTGGGAAAGTCATGCCCGGTGAACTTTTGTTTTGGGAAAGTCATGCCCGGTGAACTTTTGTATTGGGAAAGTCGTGCCCGGTGAACTTTTGTATTGGGAAAGTCATGCGCGGTGAACTTTTGTATTGGGAAAGTCATCTCCGGTGAACTTTTGTATGGGAAAAGTCATCTCCGGTGAACTTTTGTATTGGGAAAGTCATGCCCGGTGAACTTTTGTATTGGGAAAGTCATCTCCGGTGAACTTTTGTATGGGAAAAGTCATCTCCGGTGAACTTTTGTATTGGGAAAGTCATCTCCGATGAACTTTTGTATTGGGAAAGTCATCTCCGGTGAACTTTTGTATTGGGAAAGTCATGCCCGGTGAACTTTTGTATTGGGAAAGTCATCTCCGGTGAACTTTTGTATTGGGAAAGTCATCTCCGGTGAACTTTTGTATGGGAAAAGTCATCTCCGGTGAACTTTTGTATTGGGAAAGTCATCTCCGGTGAACTTTTGTATGGGAAAAGTCATCTCCGGTGAACTTTTGTATGGGAAAAGTCATCTCCGGTGAACTTTTGTATTGGGAAAGTCATCTCCGGTGAACTTTTGTATTGGGAAAGTCATCTCCGGTGAACTTTTGTATGGGAAAAGTCATCTCCGGTGAACTTTTGTATTGGGAAAGTCATCTCCGGTGAACTTTTGTATGGGAAAAGTCATCTCCGGTGAACTTTTGTATTGGGAAAGTCATCTCCGGTGAACTTTTGTATGGGAAAAGTCATCTCCGGTGAACTTTTGTATTGGGAAAGTCATCTCCGGTGAACTTTTGTATGGGAAAAGTCATCTCCGGTGAACTTTTGTATGGGAAAAGTCATCTCCGGTGAACTTTTTTATGGGAAAAGTCATCTCCGGTGAACTTTTGTATTGGGAAAGTCATCTCCGGTGAACTTTTGTATTGGGAAAGTCATGCCCGGCGAACTTTTGTATTGGGAAAGTCATGCCCGGTGAACTTTTATATTGGGAAAGTCATGGCCGGCGAACTTTTGTATTGGGAAAGTCATGCCCGGTGAACTTTTGTATTGGGAAAGTCATGCCCGGTGAACTTTTGTATTGGGAAAGTCATGCCCGGTGAACTTTTGTATTGGGAAAGTCATCTCCGGTGAACTTTTATATTGGGAAAGTCATGCCCGATGAACTTTTGTTTTGGGAAAGTCATGCCCGGTGAACTTTTGTATTGGGAAAGTCATGCCCGGTGAACTTTTGTATGGGAAAAGTCATCTCCGGTGAACTTTTGTATGGGAAAAGTCATCTCCGGTGAACTTTTGTATTGGGAAAGTCATCTCCGGTGAACTTTTATATTGGAAAAGTCATGCCCGGTGAACTTTTGTATTGGGAAAGTCATGCCCGGTGAACTATTGTATTGGGAAAGTCATGCCCGGTGAACTTTTGTATTGGGAAAGTCATCTCCGGTGAACTTTTATATTGGAAAAGTCATCTCCGGTGAACTTTTGTATTGGGAAAGTCATCCCCGGTGAACTTTTGTATGGGAAAAGTCATCTCCGGTGAACTTTTGTATTGGGAAAGTCATCTCCGGTGAACTTTTGTATGGGAAAAGTCATCTCCGGTGAACTTTTGTATTGGGAAAGTCATCTCCGGTGAACTTTTGTATGGGAAAAGTCATCTCCGGTGAACTTTTGTATTGGGAAAGTCATGCCCGGTGAACTTTTGTATTGGGAAAGTCATGCCCGGTGAACTTTTGTATTGGGAAAGTCATCTCCGGTGAACTTTTGTATTGGGAAAGTCATCTCCGGTGAACTTTTGTATGGGAAAAGTCATCTCCGGTGAACTTTTGTATTGGGAAAGTCATCTCCGGTGAACTTTTGTATGGGAAAAGTCATCTCCGGTGAACTTTTGTAGTGGGAAAGTCATCTCCGGTGAACTTTTGTATGGGAAAAGTCATCTCCGGTGAACTTTTGTATGGGAAAAGTCATCTCCGGTGAACTTTTGTATTGGGAAAGTCATCTCCGGTGAACTTTTGTATGGGAAAAGTCATCTCCGGTGAACTTTTGTATTGGGAAAGTCATCTCCGGTGAACTTTTGTATTGGGAAAGTCATCTCCGGTGAACTTTTGTATGGGAAAAGTCATCTCCGGTGAACTTTTGTATGGGAAAAGTCATCTCCGGTGAACTTTTGTATTGGGAAAGTTATCTCCGGTGAACTTTTGTATGGGAAAAGTCATCTCCGGTGAACTTTTGTATTGGGAAAGTCATCTCCGGTGAACTTTTGTATTGGGAAAAGTCATCTCCGGTGAACTTTTCTATTGGGAAAGTCATCTCCGGTGAACTTTTGTATTGGGAAAGTCATCTCCGGTGAACTTTTGTATGGGAAAAGTCATCTCCGGTGAACTTTTGTATGGGAAAAGTCATCTCCGGTGAACTTTTGTATTGGGAAAGTCATCTCCGGTGAACTTTTGTATGGGAAAAGTCATCTCCGGTGAACTTTTGTATTGGAAAAGTCATCTCCGGTGAACTTTTGTATGGGAAAAGTCATCTCCGGTGAACTTTTGTATTGGGAAAGTCATCTCCGGTGAACTTTTGTATTGGGAAAGTCATCTCCGGTGAACTTTTGTATGGGAAAAGTCATCTCCGGTGAACTTTTGTATTGGGAAAGTCATCTCCGGTGAACTTTTGTATTGGGAAAGTCATCTCCGGTGAACTTTTGTATGGGAAAAGTCATATCCGGTGAACTTTTGTATTGGGAAAGTCACCTCCGGTGAACTTTTGTATGGGAAAGTCATCTCCGGTGAACTTTTATATTGGGAAAGTCATCTCCGGTGAACTTTTGTATGGGAAAAGTCATCTCCGGTGAACTTTTGTATGGGAAAAGTCATCTCCGGTGAACTTTTGTATTGGGAAAGTCATCTCCGGTGAACTTTTGTATTGGGAAAGTCATCTCCGGTGAACTTTTGTATTGGGAAAATCATCTCCGGTGAACTTTTGTATGGGAAAAGTCATCTCCGGTGAACTTTTGTATTGGGAAAGTCATCTCCGGTGAACTTTTGTATTGGGAAAGTCATCTCCGGTGAACTTTTGTATTGGGAAAGTCATCTCCGGTGAACTTTTGTATTGGGAAAGTCATCTCCGGTCAACTTTTGTATTGTGAAAGTCATCTCCGGTGAACTTTTATATTGGGAAAGTCATCTCCGGTGAACTTTTGTATGGGAAAAGTCATCTCCGGTGAACTTTTGTATTGGGAAAGTCATCTCCGGTGAACTTTTGTATTGGGAAAGTCATCTCCGGTGAACTTTTGTATGGGAAAAGTCATCTCCGGTGAACTTTTGTATGGGAAAAGTCATCTCCGGTGAACTTTTGTATTGGGAAAGTCATCTCCGGTGAACTTTTGTATGGGAAAAGTCATCTCCGGTGAACTTTTGTATTGGGAAAGTCATCTCCGGTGAACTTTTGTATGGGAAAAGTCATCTCCGGTGAACTTTTGTATTGGGAAAGTCATCTCCGGTGAACTTTTGTATTGGGAAAGTCATCTCCGGTGAACTTTTGTATGGGAAAAGTCATGCCCGGTGAACTTTTGTATTGGGAAAGTCATGCCCGGTGAACTTTTGTATTGGGAAAGTCATGCCCGGTGAACTTTTGTATTGGGAAAGTCATCTCCGGTGAACTTTTATATTGGAAAAGTCATGCCCGGTGAACTTTTGTATTGGGAAAGTCATGCCCGGTGAACTATTGTATTGGGAAAGTCATGCCCGGTGAACTTTTGTATTGGGAAAGTCATGCCCGGTGAACTTTTGTATTGGGAAAGTCATCTCCGGTGAACTTTTGTATTGGGAAAGTCATCTCCGGTGAACTTTTGTATGGGAAAAGTCATCTCCGGTGAACTTTTGTATTGGGAAAGTCATCTCCGGTGAACTTTTGTATTGGGAAAGTCATGCCCGGTGAACTTTTGTATTGGGAAAGTCATGCCCGCTGAACTTTTGTATTGGGAAAGTCATCTCCGGTGAACTTTTATATTGGAAAAGTCATGCCCGGTGAACTTTTGTATTGGGAAAGTCATGCCCGGTGAACTACTGTATTGGGAAAGTCATGCCCGGTGAACTTTTGTATTGGGAAAGTCATGCCCGGTGAACTTTTGTATTGGGAAAGTCATCTCCGGTGAACTTTTGTATTGGGAAAGTCATGCCCGGTGTACTTTTGTATTGGGAAAGTCATGCCCGGTGAACTTTTGTATTGGGAAAGTCATGCCCGGTGAACTTTTGTATGGGAAAAGTCATCTCCGGTGAACTTTTGTATTGGGAAAGTCATCTCCGGTGAACTTTTGTATGGGAAAAGTCATCTCCGGTGAACTTTTGTATGGGAAAAGTCATATCCGGTGAACTTTTGTATTGGGAAAGTCATCTCCGGTGAACTTTTGTATGGGAAAAGTCATCTCCGGTGAACTTTTGTATTGGGAAAGTCATCTCAGGTGAACTTTTGTATGGGAAAAGTCATCTCCGGTGAACTTTTGTATTGGGAAAGTCATCTCCGGTGAACTTTTGTATTGGGAAAGTCATCTCCGGTGAACTTTTGTATTGGGAAAGTCATCTCCGGTGAACTTTTGTATTGGGAAAGTCATGCCCGGTGAACTTTTGTTTTGGGAAAGTCATGCCCGGTGAACTTTTGTATTGGGAAAGTCATCTCCGGTGAACTTTTGTATGGGAAAAGTCATCTCCGGTGAACTTTTGTATTGGGAAAGTCATCTCCGGTGAACTTTTGTATTGGGAAAGTCATCTCCGGTGAACTTTTGTATTGGGAAAGTCATCTCCGGTGAACTTTTGTATTGGCAAAGTCATGCCCGGTGAACTTTTGTTTTGGGAAAGTCATGCCCTGTGAACTTTTGTATTGGGAAAGTCATGCCCGGTGAACTTTTGTATGGGAAAAGTCATCTCCGGTGAACTTTTGTATTGGGCAAGTCGTGGCCGGTGAACTTTTGTATTGGGAAAGTCATGCCCGGCGAACTTTTGTATTGGGAAAGTCATGCCCGGTGAACTTTTGTATTGGGAAAGTCATGCCCGGTGAACTTTTGTATTGGGAAAGTCATCTCCGGTGAACTTTTATATTGGAAAAGTCATGCCCGGTGAACTTTTGTATTGGGAAAGTCATGCCCGGTGAACTATTGTATTGGGAAAGTCATGCCCGGTGAACTTTTGTATTGGGAAAGTCATGCCCGGTGAACTTTTGTATTGGGAAAGTCATCTCCGGTGAACTTTTGTATTGGGAAAGTCATCTCCGGTGAACTTTTGTATGGGAAAAGTCATCTCCGGTGAACTTTTGTATTGGGAAAGTCATCTCCGGTGAACTTTTGTATTGGGAAAGTCATGCCCGGTGAACTTTTGTATTGGGAAAGTCATGCCCGGTGAACTTTTGTATTGGGAAAGTCATCTCCGGTGAACTTTTATATTGGAAAAGTCATGCCCGGTGAACTTTTGTATTGGGAAAGTCATGCCCGGTGAACTTTTGTATTGGGAAAGTCATGCCCGGTGAACTTTTGTATGGGAAAAGTCATCTCCGGTGAACTTTTGTATGGGAAAGTCATCTCCGGTGAACTTTTGTATTGGGAAAGTCATCTCCGGTGAACTTTTGTATGGGAAAAGTCATCTCCGGTGAACTTTTGTATTGGGAAAGTCATCTCCGGTGAACTTTTGTATTGGGAAAGTCATCTCCGGTGAACTTTTGTATTGGGAAAGTCATGCCCGGTGAACTTTTGTATTGGGAAAGTCATGCCCGGTGAACTTTTGTATGGGAAAAGTCATCTCCGGTGAACTTTTGTATGGGAAAAGTCATCTCCGGTGAACTTTTGTATTGGGAAAGTCATCTCCGGTGAACTTTTGTATTGGGAAAGTCATCTCCGGTGAACTTTTGTATTGGGAAAGTCATGCCCGGTGAACTTTTGTTTTGGGAAAGTCATGCCCGGTGAACTTTTGTATTGGGAAAGTCATCTCCGGTGAACTTTTGTATGGGAAAAGTCATCTCCGGTGAACTTTTGTATTGGGAAAGTCATCTCCGGTGAACTTTTGTATGGGAAAAGTCATCTCCGGTGAACTTTTGTATTGGGAAAGTCATCTCCGGTGAACTTTTGTATGGGAAAAGTCATCTCCGGTGAACTTTTGTATTGGGAAAGTCATCTCCGGTGAACTTTTGTATGGGAAAAGTCATCTCCGGTGAACTTTTGTATTGGCAAAGTCATGCCCGGTGAACTTTTGTATTGGGAAAGTCATGCCCGGTGAACTTTTGTATTGGGAAAGTCATGCCCGGTGAACTTTTGTATTGGGAAAGTCGTGCCCGGTGAACTTTTGTATTGGGAAAGTCATGCCCGGTGAACTTTTATATTGGGAAAGTCATCTCCGGTGAACTTTTGTATTGGGAAAGTCATCTCCGGTGAACTTTTGTATTGGGAAAGTCATCTCCGGTGAACTTTTGTATGGGAAAGTCATTTCCGGTGAACTTTTATATTGGGAAAGTCATGCCCGGTGAACTTTTGTATTGGGAAAGTCATCTCCGGTGAACTTTTGTATGGGAAAAGTCATCTCCGGTGAACTTTTGTATTGGGAAAGTCATCTCCGGTGAACTTTTGTATTGGGAAAGTCATCTCCGGTGAACTTTTGTATGGGAAAAGTCATCTCCGGTGAACTTTTGTATGGGAAAAGTCATCTCCGGTGAACTTTTGTATGGGAAAAGTCATCTCCGGTGAACTTTTGTATTGGGAAAGTCATCTCCGGTGAACTTTTGTATTGGGAAAGTCATGCCCGGTGAACTTTTATATTGGGAAAGTCATCTCCGGTGAACTTTTGTATTGGGAAAGTCATCTCCGGTGAACTTTTGTATTGGGAAAGTCATGCCCGGTGAACTTTTGTATTGGGAAAGTCATGCCCGGTGAACTATTGTATTGGGAAAGTCATGCCCGGTGAACTTTTGTATTGGGAAAGTCGTGCCCGGTGAACTTTTGTATTGGGAAAGTCATCTCCGGTGAACTTTTGTATGGGAAAAGTCATCTCCGGTGAACTTTTGTATTGGGAAAGTCATCTCCGGTGAACTTTTGTATTGGGAAAGTCATGCCCGGTGAACTTTTATATTGGGAAAGTCATCTCCGGTGAACTTTTGTATGGGAAAAGTCATCTCCGGTGAACTTTTGTATTGGGAAAGTCATCTCCGGTGAACTTTTGTATTGGGAAAGTCATCTCCGGTGAACTTTTGTATGGGAAAAGTCATCTCCGGTGAACTTTTGTATGGGAAAAGTCATCTCCGGTGAACTTTTGTATTGGGAAAGTCATCTCCGGTGAACTTTTGTATGGGAAAAGTCATCTCCGGTGAACTTTTGTATTGGGAAAGTCATCTCCGGTGAACTTTTGTATGGGAAAAGTCATCTCCGGTGAACTTTTGTATTGGGAAAGTCATCTCCGGTGAACTTTTGTATTGGGAAAGTCATCTCCGGTGAACTTTTGTATGGGAAAAGTCATCTCCGGTGAACTTTTGTATTGGGAAAGTCATCTCCGGTGAACTTTTGTATTGGGAAAGTCATCTCCGGTGAACTTTTGTATGGGAAAAGTCATCTCCGGTGAACTTTTGTATTGGGAAAGTCATCTCCGGTGAACTTTTGGATGGGAAAAGTCATCTCCGGTGAACTTTTATATTGGGAAAGTCATCTCCGGTGAACTTTTGTATGGGAAAAGTCATCTCCGGTGAACTTTTGTATGGGAAAAGTCATCTCCGGTGAACTTTTGTATTGGGAAAGTCATCTCCGGTGAACTTTTGTATTGGGAAAGTCATCTCCGGTGAACTTTTGTATTGGGAAAGTCGTCTCCGGTGAACTTTTGTATGGGAAAAGTCATCTCCGGTGAACTTTTGTATTGGGAAAGTCATCTCCGGTGAACTTTTGTATTGGGAAAGTCATCTCCGGTGATCTTTTGTATTGGGAAAGTCATCTCCGGTGAACTTTTGTATTGGGAAAGTCATCTCCGGTGAACTTTTGTATTGGGAAAGTCATCTCCGGTGAACTTTTGTATGGGAAAAGTCATCTCCGGTGAACTTTTGTATTGGGAAAGTCTTCTCCGGTGAACTTTTGTATTGGGAAAGTCATGCCCGGTGAACTTTTATATTGGGAAAGTCATCTCCGGTGAACTTTTGTATTGGGAAAGTCATCTCCGGTGAACTTTTGTATGGGAAAAGTCATCTCCGGTGAACTTTTGTATTGGGAAAGTCATCTCCGGTGAACTTTTGTATTGGGAAAAGTCATCTCCGGTGAACTTTTGTATTGGGAAAGTCATCTCCGATGAACTTTTGTATTGGGAAAGTCATCTCCGGTGAACTTTTGTATTGGGAAAGTCATCTCCTGTGAACTTTTGTATTGGGAAAGTCATGCCCGGTGAACTTTTGTATTGGGAAAGTCATCTCCGGTGAACTTTTGTATGGGAAAGTCATCTCCGGTGAACTTTTGTTTTGGGAAAGTCATCTCCGGTGAACTTTTGTATGGGAAAAGTCATCTCCGGTGAACTTTTGTATTGGGAAAGTCATGCCCGGTGAACTTTTGTTTTGGGAAAGTCATGCCCGGTGAACTTTTGTATTGGGAAAGTCATCTCCGGTGAACTTTTGTATGGGAAAAGTCATCTCCGGTGAACTTTTGTATTGGGAAAGTCATCTCCGGTGAACTTTTGTATTGGGAAAGTCATCTCCGGTGAACTTTTGTATTGGGAAAGTCATGCCCGGTGAACTTTTGTATGGGAAAAGTCATCTCCGGTGAACTTTTGTATGGGAAAGTCATCTCCGGTGAACTTTTGTTTTGGGAAAGTCATCTCCGGTGAACTTTTGTATGGGAAAAGTCATCTCCGGTGACTTTTTGTATTGGGAAAGTCATGCCCGGTGAACTTTTGTTTTGGGAAAGTCATGCCCGGTGAACTTTTGTATTGGGAAAGTCATCTCCGGTGAACTTTTGTATGGGAAAAGTCATCTCCGGTGAACTTTTGTATTGGGAAAGTCATCTCCGGTGAACTTTTGTATTGGGAAAGTCATGCCCGGTGAACTTTTATATTGGGAAAGTCATGCCCGGTGAACTTTTGTATTGGGAAAGTCATCTCCGGTGAACTTTTGTATTGGGAAAGTCATGCCCGGTGAATTTTTGTATTGGGAAAGTCATCTCCGGTGAACTTTTGTATTGGGAAAGTCATCTCCGGTGAACTTTTGTATTAAGAAAGTCGTGCCCGGTGAACTTTTATATTGGGAAAGTCATGCCCGGTGAACTTTTGTATTGGGAAAGTCATCTCCGGTGAACTTTTGTATTGGGAAAGTCATGCCCGGTGAACTTTTGTATTGGGAAAGTCATCTCCGGTGAACTTTTGTATTGGGAAAGTCATCTCCGGTGAACTTTTGTATTGGGAAAGTCGTGCCCGGTGAACTTTTGTATTGGGAAAGTCATGCCCGGTGAACTTTTATATTGGGAAAGTCATCTCCGGTGAACTTTTGTATTGGGAAAGTCATCTCCGGTGAACTTTTGTATGGGAAAAGTCATCTCCGGTGAACTTTTGTATTGGGAAAGTCATGCCCGGTGAACTTTTATATTGGGAAAGTCATCTCCGGTGAACTTTTATATTGGGAAAGTCATGCCCGGTGAACTTTTGTTTTGGGAAAGTCATGCCCGGTGAACTTTTGTATTGGGAAAGTCGTGCCCGGTGAACTTTTGTATTGGGAAAGTCATGCGCGGTGAACTTTTGTATTGGGAAAGTCATCTCCGGTGAACTTTTGTATGGGAAAAGTCATCTCCGGTGAACTTTTGTATTGGGAAAGTCATGCCCGGTGAACTTTTGTATTGGGAAAGTCATCTCCGGTGAACTTTTGTATGGGAAAAGTCATCTCCGGTGAACTTTTGTATTGGGAAAGTCATCTCCGGTGAACTTTTGTATTGGGAAAGTCATCTCCGGTGAACTTTTGTATTGGGAAAGTCATGCCCGGTGAACTTTTGTATTGGGAAAGTCATCTCCGGTGAACTTTTGTATTGGGAAAGTCATCTCCGGTGAACTTTTGTATGGGAAAAGTCATCTCCGGTGAACTTTTGTATTGGGAAAGTCATCTCCGGTGAACTTTTGTATGGGAAAAGTCATCTCCGGTGAACTTTTGTATGGGAAAAGTCATCTCCGGTGAACTTTTGTATTGGGAAAGTCATCTCCGGTGAACTTTTGTATTGGGAAAGTCATCTCCGGTGAACTTTTGTATGGGAAAAGTCATCTCCGGTGAACTTTTGTATTGGGAAAGTCATCTCCGGTGAACTTTTGTATGGGAAAAGTCATCTCCGGTGAACTTTTGTATTGGGAAAGTCATCTCCGGTGAACTTTTGTATGGGAAAAGTCATCTCCGGTGAACTTTTGTATTGGGAAAGTCATCTCCGGTGAACTTTTGTATGGGAAAAGTCATCTCCGGTGAACTTTTGTATGGGAAAAGTCATCTCCGGTGAACTTTTGTACTGGGAAAGTCATCTCCGGTGAACTTTTGTATGGGAAAAGTCATCTCCGGTGAACTTTTTTATGGGAAAAGTCATCTCCGGTGAACTTTTGTATTGGGAAAGTCATCTCCGGTGAACTTTTGTATTGGGAAAGTCATGCCCGGCGAACTTTTGTATTGGGAAAGTCATGCCCGGTGAACTTTTATATTGGGAAAGTCATGCCCGGCGAACTTTTGTATTGGGAAAGTCATGCCCGGTGAACTTTTGTATTGGGAAAGTCATGCCCGGTCAACTTTTGTATTGGGAAAGTCATGCCCGGTGAACTTTTGTATTGGGAAAGTCATCTCCGGTGAACTTTTATATTGGAAAAGTCATGCCCGGTGAACTTTTGTATTGGGAAAGTCATGCCCGGTGAACTATTGTATTGGGAAAGTCATGCCCGGTGAACTTTTGTATTGGGAAAGTCATGCCCGGTGAACTTTTGTATTGGGAAAGTCATGCCCGGTGAACTTTTGTATTGGGAAAGTCATCTCCGGTGAACTTTTATATTGGAAAAGTCATGCCTGGTGAACTTTTGTATTGGGAAAGTCATGCCCGGTGAACTATTGTATTGGGAAAGTCATGCCCGGTGAACTTTTGTATTGGGAAAGTCATGTCCGGTGAACTTTTGTATTGGGAAAGTCATCTCCGGTGAACTTTTGTATTGGGAAAGTCATCTCCGGTGAACTTTTGTATGGGAAAAGTCATCTCCGGTGAACTTTTGTATTGGGAAAGTCATCTCCGGTGAACTTTTGTATGGGAAAAGTCATCTCCGGTGAACTTTTGTATTGGGAAAGTCATCTCCGGTGAACTTTTGTATGGGAAAAGTCATCTCCGGTGAACTTTTGTATTGGGAAAGTCATGCCCGGTGAACTTTTGTATTGGGAAAGTCATGCCCGGTGAACTTTTGTATTGGGAAAGTCATCTCCGGTGAACTTTTGTATTGGGAAAGTCATCTCCGGTGAACTTTTGTATGGGAAAAGTCATCTCCGGTGAACTTTTGTATTGGGAAAGTCATCTCCGGTGAACTTTTGTATGGGAAAAGTCATCTCCGGTGAACTTTTGTATTGGGAAAGTCATCTCCGGTGAACTTTTGTATGGGAAAAGTCATCTCCGGTGAACTTTTGTATGGGAAAAGTCATCTCCGGTGAACTTTTGTATTGGGAAAGTCATCTCCGGTGAACTTTTGTATTGGGAAAGTCATGCCCGATGAACTTTTGTTTTGGGAAAGTCATGCCCGGTGAACTTTTGTATTGGGAAAGTCATGCCCGGTGAACTTTTGTATGGGAAAAGTCATCTCCGGTGAACTTTTGTATGGGAAAAGTCATCTCCGGTGAACTTTTGTATTGGGAAAGTCATCTCCGGTGAACTTTTGTATTGGGAAAGTCATCTCCGGTGAACTTTTGTATGGGAAAAGTCATCTCCGGTGAACTTTTGTATTGGGAAAGTCATCTCCGGTGAACTTTTGTATGGGAAAAGTCATCTCCGGTGAACTTTTGTATGGGAAAAGTCATCTCCGGTGAACTTTTGTATTGGGAAAGTCATCTCCGGTGAACTTTTGTATGGGAAAAGTCATCTCCGGTGAACTTTTGTATTGGGAAAGTCATCTCCGGTGAACTTTTGTATTGGGAAAGTCATCTCCGGTGAACTTTTGTATGGGAAAAGTCATCTCCGGTGAACTTTTGTATGGGAAAAGTCATCTCCGGTGAACTTTTGTATTGGGAAAGTCATCTCCGGTGAACTTTTGTATGGGAAAAGTCATCTCCGGTGAACTTTTGTATTGGGAAAGTCATCTCCGGTGAACTTTTGTATTGGGAAAAGTCATCTCCGGTGAACTTTTCTATTGGGAAAGTCATCTCCGGTGAACTTTTGTATTGGGAAAGTCATCTCCGGTGAACTTTTGTATGGGAAAAGTCATCTCCGGTGAACTTTTGTATGGGAAAAGTCATCTCCGGTGAACTTTTGTATTGGGAAAGTCATCTCCGGTGAACTTTTGTATGGGAAAAGTCATCTCCGGTGAACTTTTGTATTGGAAAAGTCATCTCCGGTGAACTTTTGTATGGGAAAAGTCATCTCCGGTGAACTTTTGTATTGGGAAAGTCATCTCCGGTGAACTTTTGTATTGGGAAAGTCATCTCCGGTGAACTTTTGTATGGGAAAAGTCAGCTCCGGTGAACTTTTGTATTGGGAAAGTCATCTCCGGTGAACTTTTGTATTGGGAAAGTCATCTCCGGTGAACTTTTGTATGGGAAAAGTCATATCCGGTGAACTTTTGTATTGGGAAAGTCACCTCCGGTGAACTTTTGTATGGGAAAAGTCATCTCCGGTGAACTTTTATATTGGGAAAGTCATCTCCGGTGAACTTTTGTATGGGAAAAGTCATCTCCGGTGAACTTTTGTATGGGAAAAGTCATCTCCGGTGAACTTTTGTATTGGGAAAGTCATCTCCGGTGAACTTTTGTATTGGGAAAGTCATCTCCGGTGAACTTTTGTATTGGGAAAATCATCTCCGGTGAACTTTTGTATGGGAAAAGTCATCTCCGGTGAACTTTTGTATTGGGAAAGTCATCTCCGGTGAACTTTTGTATTGGGAAAGTCATCTCCGGTGAACTTTTGTATTGGGAAAGTCATCTCCGGTGAACTTTTGTATTGGGAAAGTCATCTCCGGTGAACTTTTGTATTGGGAAAGTCATCTCCGGTGAACTTTTATATTGGGAAAGTCATCTCCGGTGAACTTTTGTATGGGAAAAGTCATCTCCGGTGAACTTTTGTATTGGGAAAGTCATCTCCGGTGAACTTTTGTATTGGGAAAGTCATCTCCGGTGAACTTTTGTATGGGAAAAGTCATCTCCGGTGAACTTTTGTATGGGAAAAGTCATCTCCGGTGAACTTTTGTATTGGGAAAGTCATCTCCGGTGAACTTTTGTATGGAAAAGTCATCTCCGGTGAACTTTTGTATTGGGAAAGTCATCTCCGGTGAACTTTTGTATGGGAAAAGTCATCTCCGGTGAACTTTTGTATTGGGAAAGTCATCTCCGGTGAACTTTTGTATTGGGAAAGTCATCTCCGGTGAACTTTTGTATGGGAAAAGTCATGCCCGGTGAACTTTTGTATTGGGAAAGTCATGCCCGGTGAACTTTTGTATTGGGAAAGTCATCTCCGGTGAACTTTTATATTGGAAAAGTCATGCCCGGTGAACTTTTGTATTGGGAAAGTCATGCCCGGTGAACTATTGTATTGGGAAAGTCATGCCCGGTGAACTTTTGTATTGGGAAAGTCATGCCCGGTGAACTTTTGTATTGGGAAAGTCATCTCCGGTGAACTTTTGTATTGGGAAAGTCATCTCCGGTGAACTTTTGTATGGGAAAAGTCATCTCCGGTGAACTTTTGTATTGGGAAAGTCATCTCCGGTGAACTTTTGTATTGGGAAAGTCATGCCCGGTGAACTTTTGTATTGGGAAAGTCATGCCCGCTGAACTTTTGTATTGGGAAAGTCATCTCCGGTGAACTTTTATATTGGAAAAGTCATGCCCGGTGAACTTTTGTATTGGGAAAGTCATGCCCGGTGAACTACTGTATTGGGAAAGTCATGCCCGGTGAACTTTTGTATTGGGAAAGTCATGCCCGGTGAACTTTTGTATTGGGAAAGTCATCTCCGGTGAACTTTTGTATTGGGAAAGTCATGCCCGGTGAACTTTTGTATTGGGAAAGTCATGCCCGGTGAACTTTTGTATTGGGAAAGTCATGCCCGGTGAACTTTTGTATGGGAAAAGTCATCTCCGGTGAACTTTTGTATTGGGAAAGTCATCTCCGGTGAACTTTTGTATGGGAAAAGTCATCTCCGGTGAACTTTTGTATGGGAAAAGTCATATCCGGTGAACTTTTGTATTGGGAAAGTCATCTCCGGTGAACTTTTGTATGGGAAAAGTCATCTCCGGTGAACTTTTGTATTGGGAAAGTCATCTCAGGTGAACTTTTGTATGGGGAAAAGTCATCTCCGGTGAACTTTTGTATTGGGAAAGTCATCTCCGGTGAACTTTTGTATTGGGAAAGTCATCTCCGGTGAACTTTTGTATTGGGAAAGTCATCTCCGGTGAACTTTTGTATTGGGAAAGTCATGCCCGGTGAACTTTTGTTTTGGGAAAATCATGCCCGGTGAACTTTTGTATTGGGAAAGTCATCTCCGGTGAACTTTTGTATGGGAAAAGTCATCTCCGGTGAACTTTTGTATTGGGAAAGTCATCTCCGGTGAACTTTTGTATTGGGAAAGTCATCTCCGGTGAACTTTTGTATTGGGGAAAGTCATCTCCGGTGAACTTTTGTATTGGCAAAGTCATGCCCGGTGAACTTTTGTTTTGGGAAAGTCATGCCCTGTGAACTTTTGTATTGGGAAAGTCATGCCCGGTGAACTTTTGTATGGGAAAAGTCATCTCCGGTGAACTTTTGTATTGGGCAAGTCGTGGCCGGTGAACTTTTGTATTGGGAAAGTCATGCCCGGCGAACTTTTGTATTGGGAAAGTCATGCCCGGTGAACTTTTGTATTGGGAAAGTCATGCCCGGTGAACTTTTGTATTGGGAAAGTCATCTCCGGTGAACTTTTATATTGGAAAAGTCATGCCCGGTGAACTTTTGTATTGGGAAAGTCATGCCCGGTGAACTATTGTATTGGGAAAGTCATGCCCGGTGAACTTTTGTATTGGGAAAGTCATGCCCGGTGAACTTTGTATTGGGAAAGTCATCTCCGGTGAACTTTTGTATTGGGAAAGTCATCTCCGGTGAACTTTTGTATGGGAAAAGTCATCTCCGGTGAACTTTTGTATTGGGAAAGTCATCTCCGGTGAACTTTTGTATTGGGAAAGTCATGCCAGGTGAACTTTTGTATTGGGAAAGTCATGCCCGGTGAACTTTTGTATTGGGAAAGTCATCTCCGGTGAACTTTTATATTGGAAAAGTCATGCCCGGTGAACTTTTGTATTGGGAAAGTCATGCCCGGTGAACTTTTGTATTGGGAAAGTCATGCCCGGTGAACTTTTGTATGGGAAAAGTCATCTCCGGTGAACTTTTGTATGGGAAAGTCATCTCCGGTGAACTTTTGTATTGGGAAAGTCATCTCCGGTGAACTTTTGTATGGGAAAAGTCATCTCCGGTGAACTTTTGTATTGGGAAAGTCATCTCCGGTGAACTTTTGTATTGGGAAAGTCATCTCCGGTGAACTTTTGTATTGGGAAAGTCATGCCCGGTGAACTTTTGTATTGGGAAAGTCATGCCCGGTGAACTTTTGTATGGGAAAAGTCATCTCCGGTGAACTTTTGTATGGGAAAAGTCATCTCCGGTGAACTTTTGTATTGGGAAAGTCATCTCCGGTGAACTTTTGTATTGGGAAAGTCATCTCCGGTGAACTTTTGTATTGGGAAAGTCATGCCCGGTGAACTTTTGTTTTGGGAAAGTCATGCCCGGTGAACTTTTGTATTGGGAAAGTCATCTCCGGTGAACTTTTGTATGGGAAAAGTCATCTCCGGTGAACTTTTGTATTGGGAAAGTCATCTCCGGTGAACTTTTGTATGGGAAAAGTCATCTCCGGTGAACTTTTGTATTGGGAAAGTCATCTCCGGTGAACTTTTGTATGGGAAAAGTCATCTCCGGTGAACTTTTGTATTGGGAAAGTCATCTCCGGTGAACTTTTGTATGGGAAAAGTCATCTCCGGTGAACTTTTGTATTGGCAAAGTCATGCCCGGTGAACTTTTGTATTGGGAAAGTCATGCCCGGTGAACTTTTGTATTGGGAAAGTCATGCCCGGTGAACTTTTGTATTGGGAAAGTCGTGCCCGGTGAACTTTTGTATTGGGAAAGTCATGCCCGGTGAACTTTTATATTGGGAAAGTCATCTCCGGTGAACTTTTGTATTGGGAAAGTCATCTCCGGTGAACTTTTGTATTGGGAAAGTCATCTCCGGTGAACTTTTGTATGGGAAAGTCATTTCCGGTGAACTTTTATATTGGAAAGTCATGCCCGGTGAACTTTTGTATTGGGAAAGTCATCTCCGGTGAACTTTTGTATGGGAAAAGTCATCTCCGGTGAACTTTTGTATTGGGAAAGTCATCTCCGGTGAACTTTTGTATTGGGAAAGTCATCTCCGGTGAACTTTTGTATGGAAAAGTCATCTCCGGTGAACTTTTGTATGGGAAAAGTCATCTCCCGGTGAACTTTTGTATGTGAAAAGTCATCTCCGGTGAACTTTTGTATTGGGAAAGTCATCTCCGGTGAACTTTTGTATTGGGAAAGTCATGCCCGGTGAACTTTTATATTGGGAAAGTCATCTCCGGTGAACTTTTGTATTGGGAAAGTCATCTCCGGTGAACTTTTGTATTGGGAAAGTCATGCCCGGTGAACTTTTGTATGGGAAAATTCATATCCGGTGAACTTTTGTATTGGGAAAGTCATCTCCGGTGAACTTTTGTATGGGAAAAGTCATCTCCGGTGAACTTTTGTATTGGGAAAGTCATCTCCGGTGAACTTTTGTATGGGAAAAGTCATCTCCGGTGAACTTTTGTATGGGAAAAGTCATCTCCGGTGAACTTTTGTATGGGAAAAGTCATCTCCGGTGAACTTTTGTATTGGGAAAGTCATCTCCGGTGAACTTTTGTATTGGGAAAGTCATGCCCGGTGAACTTTTGTATTGGGAAAGTCATGCCCGGTGAACTTTTATATTGGGAAAGTCATCTCCCGGTGAACTTTTGTATTGGGAAAGTCATCTCCGGTGAACTTTTGTATTGGGAAAGTCATCTCCGGTGAACTTTTGTATGGGAAAAGTCATCTCCGGTGAACTTTTGTATTGGGAAAGTCATCTCCGGTGAACTTTTGTATCGGAAAAGTCATCTCCGGTGAACTTTTGTATTGGGAAAGTCATCTCCGGTGAACTTTTGTATGGGAAAAGTCATCTCTTTTGTATTGGGAAAGTCATCTCCGGTGAACTTTTGTATGGGATAAGTCATCTCCGGTGAACTTTTGTATGGAAAAAGTCATCTCCGGTGAACTTTTGTATTGGGAAAGTCATCTCCGGTGAACTTTTGTATTGGGAAAGTCATGCCCGGTGAACTTTTGTATTGGGAAAGTCATGCCCGGTGAACTTTTATATTGGGAAAGTCATCTCCGGTGAACTTTTGTATTGGGAAAGTCATCTCCGGTGAACTTTTGTATTGGGAAAGTCATGCCCGGTGAACTTTTGTATGGGAAAAGCCATTTCCGGTGAACTTTTGTATTGGGAAAGTCATCTCCGGTGAACTTTTGTATTGGGAAAGTCATCTCCGGTGAATTTTTGTATGGGAAAAGTCATCTCCGGTGAACTTTTGTATTGGGAAAGTCATCTCCGGTGAACTTTTGTATTGGGAAAGTCATCTCCGGTGAACTTTTGTATTGGGAAAGTCATCTCCGGTGAACTTTTGTTTTGGGAAAGTCATGCCCGGTGAACTTTTGTATTGGGAAAGTCGTGCCCGGTGAACTTTTGTATTGGGAAAAGTCATCTCCTGTGGACTATTGTATTGGGAAAGTCATGCCCGGTGAACTTTTGTATTGGGAAAGTCATGCCCGGTGAACTTTTGTATTGGGAAAGTCATCGACGGTGAACTTTTGTATTGGGAAAGTCATCTCCGGTGAACTTTTGTATTGGGAAAGTCATCTCCGGTGAACTTTTGTATGGGAAAAGTCATCTCCGGTGAACTTTTGTATTGGGAAAGTCATCTCCGGTGAACTTTTGTATGGGAAAAGTCATCTCCGGTGAACTTTTGTATTGGGAAAGTCATGCCCGGTGAACTTTTGTATTGGGAAAAGTCATCTCCGGTGAACTTTTGTATGGGAAAAGTCATCTCCGGTGAACTTTTGTATGGGAAAAGTCATCTCCGGTGAACTTTTGTATTGGGAAAGTCATGCCCGGTGAAC
>NW_027412071.1:0-72543 GCF_047663935.1 Musca autumnalis
GCCCGGTGAACTTTTGTACTGGGAAAGTCATGCCCGGTGAACTTTTGTACTGAGAAAGTCATGCCCGGTCAACTTTTGTATTGGGAAAGTCATGCCCGGTCAACTTTTGTATTGGGAAAGTCATGCCCATTGAACTTTTGTATTGGGAAAGTCATGCCCGGTCAACTTTTGTATTGGGAAAGTCATGCCCGGTGATCTTTTGTACTGGGAAAGTCATGCCCGGTGAACTTTTGTATTGGGAAAGTCATGCCCAGTGATCTTTTGTACTGGGAAAGTCATGCACGGTGAACTTTTGTATTGGGAAAGTCATGCCCGGTGAACTTTTGTATGGGAAAAGTCATGCCCGGTGAACTTTTGTATGGGAAAAGTCATGCCCGGTGAACTTTTGTATTGGGAAAGTCATGCCCGGTCAACTTTTGTATTGGGAAAGTCATGCCCGGTGATCTTTTGTACTGGGAAAGTCATGCCCGGTGAACTTTTGTATTGGGAAAGTTATGCCCGGCCAACTTTTGTATTGGGAAAGTCATGCCCGGTCAACTTTTGTATTGGGAAAGTCATGCCCGGTGATCTTTTGTACTGGGAAAGTCATGCCCGGTGAACTTTTGTATGGGAAAAGTCATGCCCGGTGATCTTTTGTACTGGGAAAGTCATGCCCGGTCAACTTTTGTATGGAAAAAGTCATGCCCGGTGAACTTTTGTATTGGGAAAGTCATGCCCGGTGAACTTTTGTATTAGGAAAGTCATGCCCGGTGAACTTTTGTACTGGGAAAGTCATGCCCATTGAACTTTTGTATTGGGAAAGTCATGCCCGGTCAACTTTTGTATTAGGAAAGTCATGCCCGGTGATCTTTTGTACAGGGAAAGTCATGCCCGGTGAACTTTTGTATTGGGAAAGTCATGCCCGGTGATCTTTTGTACTGGGAAAGTCATGCCCGGTGAACTTTTGTATTGGGAAAGTCATGCCCGGTGAACTTTTGTATTGGGAAAGTCATGCCCGGTGAACTTTTGTATTGGGAAAGTCATGCCCGGTGAACTTTTGTATTGGAAAAGTCATGCCCGTCAATTTTTGTATTGGGAAAGTCATGCCCGGTGATCTTTTGTACTGGGAAAGTCATGCCCGGTCAACTTTTGTATTGGGAAAGTCATGCCCGGTGAACTTTTGTATGGGAAAAGTCATGCCCGGTGAACTTTTGTATTGGGAAAGTCATGCCCGGTGAACTTTTGTATTGGGAAAGTCATGCCCGGTGAACTTTTGTATTGGGAAAGTCATGCCCGGTGAACTTTTGTATTGGGAAAGTCATGCCCGGTGAACTTTTGTATTGGGAAAGTCATGCCCGGTGATATTTTGTACTGGGAAAGTCATGCCCGGTGAACTTTTGTATGGTAAAAGTCATGCCCGGTGAACTTTTGTATTGGGAAAGTCATGCCCGGTGAACTTTTGTACTGGGAAAGTCATGCCCGGTGAACTTTTGTATGGGAAAAGTCATGCCCGGTGAACTTTTGTATTGGGAAAGTCATGCCCGGTGAACTTTTGTATTGGGAAAGTCATGCCCGGTGATCTTTTGTACTGGGAAAGTCATGCCCGGTGAACTTTTGTATTGGGAAAGTCATGCCCGGTCAACTTTTGTATTGGGAAAGTCATGCCCGGTGATCTTTTGTACTGGGAAAGTCATGCCCGGTGAACTTTTGTATTGGGAAAGTCATGCCCGGTGAACTTTTGTATGGGAAAAGTCATGCCCGGTGAACTTTTGTATGGGAAAAGTCATGCCCGGTGAACTTTTGTATTGGGAAAGTCATGCCCGGTCAACTTTTGTATTGGGAAAGTCATGCCCGGTGATCTTTTGTACTGGGAAAGTCATGCCCGGTGAACTTTTGTATTGGGAAAGTCATGCCCGGTCAACTTTTTTATTGGGAAAGTCATGCCCGGTCAACTTTTGTATTGGGAAAGTCATGCCCGGTGATCTTTTGTACTGGGAAAGTCATGCCCGGTGAACTTTTGTATTGGGAAAGTCATGCCCGGTGAACTTTTGTATTGGGAAAGTCATGCCCGGTGAACTTTTGTATTGGAAAAGTCATGCCCGGTTAACTTTTGTACTGGGAAAGTCATGCCCGGTGAACTTTTGTATTGGGAAAGTCATGCCCGGTGAACTTTTGTATGGGAAAATTCATGCCCGGTGAACTTTTGTATTGGGAAAGTCATGCCCGGTGAACACTTGTATGGGAAAAGTCATGCCCGGTGAACTTTTGTATGGGAAAAGTCATGCCCGGTGAACTTTTGTATTTGGAAAGTCATGCCCGGTCAACTTTTGTATTGGGAAGTCATGCCCGGTGAACTTTTGTATTGGGAAAGTCATGCCCGGTGAACTTTTGTATGGGAAAAGTCATGCCCGGTGAACTTTTGTATTGGGAAAGTCATGCCCGGTGAACATTTGTATGGGAAAAGTCATGCCAGGTGAACTTTTGTATGGGAAAAGTCATGCCCGGTGAACTTTTGTATTGGGAAAGTCATGCCAGGTGAACTTTTGTATTGGGAAAGTCATGCCCGGTGAACTTTTGTATGGGAAAAGTCAAGCCCGGTCAACTTTTGTATGGGAAAAGTCATGCCCGGTGAACTTTTGTATGGGAAAAGTCATGCCCGGTGAACTTTTGTGCTGGGAAAATCATGCCCGGTGATCTTTTGTACTGGGAAAGTCATGCCCGGTGAACTTTTGTATTGGGAAAGTCATGCCCGGTGAACTTTTGTATTGGGAAAGTCATGCCCGGTCAACTTTTGTATTGGGAAAATCATGCCCTTGTATTGGGAAAGTCATGCCCGGTGAACTTTTGTATTGGGAAAGTCATGCCCGGTGAACTTTTGTATTGGGAAAGTCATGCCCGGTGAACTTTTGTACTGGGAAAAGTCATGCCCGGTGATCTTTTGTACTGGGAAAGTCATGCCCGGTGAACTTTTGTATTGGGAAAGTCATGCCCGGTGAACTTTTGTATGAAAAAAGTCATGCCCGGTGAACTTTTGTATTGGGAAAGTCATGCCCGGTCAACTTTTGTATGGGAAAAGTCATGCCCGGTGAACTTTTGTATTGGGAAAGTCATGCCCTGTCAACTTTTGTACTGGGAAAGTCATGCCCGGTGAACTTTTGTATTGGGAAAGTCATGCCCGGTGAACTTTTGTATTGTAAAAGTCATGCCCGTGAACTTTTGTATTGGGAAAGTCATGCCCGGTGAACTTTTGTATTGGGAAAGTCATGCCCGGTGAACTTTTGTATTGGGAAAGTCATGCCCGGTCAACTTTTGTATGGGAAAAGTCATGCCCGGTGAACTTTTGTATTGGGAAAGTCATGCCCGGTGAACTTTTGTATGGGGAAAGTCATACCCGGTGATCTTTTGTACTGGGAAAGTCATGCCCGGTGATCTTTTGTACTGGGAAAGTCATGCCCGGTGAACTTTTGTATGGGAAAAGTCATGCCCGGTGAACTTTTGTATGGGAAAAGTCATGCCCGGTGAACTTTTGTATGGGAAAAGTCATGCCCGGTGAACTTTTGTATTGGGAAAGTCATGCCCTGTGAACTTTTGTATTGGGAAAGTCATGCCCGGTGAACTTTTGTATTGGGAAAGTCATGCCCGGCGAACTTTTGTATTGGGAAAGTCATGCCCGGTGAACTTTTGTATTGGGAAAGTCATGCCCGGTGAACTTTTGTATGGGAAAAGTCATGCCCGGTGAACTTTTGTATTGGGAAAGTCATGCCCGGTCAACTTTTGTATTGGGAAAGTCATGCCCGGTGAACTTTTGTATTGGGAAAGTCAAGCCCGGTGAACTTTTGTATGGGAAAAGTCATGCCCGGTGAACTTTTGTATTGGGAATGTCATGCCCGGTGAACATTTGTATGGGAAAAGTCATGCCCGGTGAACTTTTGTATGGGAAAAGTCATGCCCGGTGAACTTTTGTATTGGGAAAGTCATGCCCTGTCAACTTTTGTATTGGGAAAGTCATGCCCGGTGAACTTTTGTATGGGAAAATTCATGCCCGGTGAACTTTTGTATGGGAAAAGTCATGCCCGGTGAACTTTTGTATTGGGAAAGTCATGCCCGGTGAACTTTTGTATTGGGAAAGTCATGCCCGGTGAACTTTTGTATTGGGAAAGTCATGCCCGGTGAACTTTTGTATTGGGAAAGTCATGCCCGGCGAACTTTTGTATTGGGAAAGTCATGCCCGGTGAACTTTTGTATTGGGAAAGTCATGCCCGGTGAACTTTTGTATGGGAAAAGTCATGCCCGGTGAACTTTTGTATTGGGAAAGTCATGCCCGGTCAACTTTTGTATTGGGAAAGTCATGCCCGGTGAACTTTTGTATTGGGAAAGTCAAGCCCGGTGAACTTTTGTATGGGAAAAGTCATGCCCGGTGAACTTTTGTATTGGGAATGTCATGCCCGGTGATCTTTTGTACTGGGAAAGTCATGCCCGGTCAACTTTTGTATTGGGAAAGTCATGCCCGGTGAACTTTTGTATTGGGAAAGTCATGCCCGGTGAACTTTTGTATTGGAAAAGTCATGCCCGTCAATTTTTGTATTGGGAAAGTCATGCCCGGTGATCTTTTGTACTGGGAAAGTCATGCCCGGTCAACTTTTGTATTGGGAAAGTCATGCCCGGTGAACTTTTGTATGGGAAAAGTCATGCCCGGTGAACTTTTGTATTGGGAAAGTCATGCCCGGTGAACTTTTGTATTGGGAAAGTCATGCCCGGTGAACTTTTGTATTGGGAAAGTCATGCCCGGTGAACTTTTGTATTGGGAAAGTCATGCCCGGTGAACTTTTGTATTGGGAAAGTCATGCCCGGTGATATTTTGTACTGGGAAAGTCATGCCCGGTGAACTTTTGTATGGTAAAAGTCATGCCCGGTGAACTTTTGTATTGGGAAAGTCATGCCCGGTGAACTTTTGTACTGGGAAAGTCATGCCCGGTGAACTTTTGTATGGGAAAAGTCATGCCCGGTGAACTTTTGTATTGGGAAAGTCATGCCCGGTGAACTTTTGTATTGGGAAAGTCATGCCCGGTGATCTTTTGTACTGGGAAAGTCATGCCCGGTGAACTTTTGTATTGGGAAAGTCATGCCCGGTCAACTTTTGTATTGGGAAAGTCATGCCCGGTGATCTTTTGTACTGGGAAAGTCATGCCCGGTGAACTTTTGTATTGGGAAAGTCATGCCCGGTGAACTTTTGTATGGGAAAAGTCATGCCCGGTGAACTTTTGTATGGGAAAAGTCATGCCCGGTGAACTTTTGTATTGGGAAAGTCATGCCCGGTCAACTTTTGTATTGGGAAAGTCATGCCCGGTGATATTTTGTACTGGGAAAGTCATGCCCGGTGAACTTTTGTATTGGGAAAGTCATGCCCGGTCAACTTTTTTATTGGGAAAGTCATGCCCGGTCAACTTTTGTATTGGGAAAGTCATGCCCGGTGATCTTTTGTACTGGGAAAGTCATGCCCGGTGAACTTTTGTATTGGGAAAGTCATGCCCGGTGAACTTTTGTATGGGAAAAGTCATGCCCGGTGAACTTTTGTATTGGGAAAGTCATGCCCGGTCAACTTTTGTACTGGGAAAGTCATGCCCGGTGATCTTTTGTACTGGGAAAGTCATGCCCGGTGAACTTTTGTATGGGAAAAGTCATGCCCGGTGAACTTTTGTATTGGGAAAGTCATGCCCGGTGAACTTTTGTATTGGAAAAGTCATGCCCGGTTAACTTTTGTACTGGGAAAGTCATGCCCGGTGAACTTTTGTATTGGGAAAGTCATGCCCGGTGAACTTTTGTATGGGAAAATTCATGCCCGGTGAACTTTTGTATTGGGAAAGTCATGCCCGGTGAACACTTGTATGGGAAAAGTCATGCCCGGTGAACTTTTGTATGGGAAAAGTCATGCCCGGTGAACTTTTGTATTTGGAAAGTCATGCCCGGTCAACTTTTGTATTGGGAAGTCATGCCCGGTGAACTTTTGTATTGGGAAAGTCATGCCCGGTGAACTTTTGTATGGGAAAAGTCATGCCCGGTGAACTTTTGTATTGGGAAAGTCATGCCCGGTGAACATTTGTATGGGAAAAGTCATGCCAGGTGAACTTTTGTATGGGAAAAGTCATGCCCGGTGAACTTTTGTATTGGGAAAGTCATGCCAGGTGAACTTTTGTATTGGGAAAGTCATGCCCGGTGAACTTTTGTATGGGAAAAGTCAAGCCCGGTCAACTTTTGTATGGGAAAAGTCATGCCCGGTGAACTTTTGTATGGGAAAAGTCATGCCCGGTGAACTTTTGTGCTGGGAAAATCATGCCCGGTGATCTTTTGTACTGGGAAAGTCATGCCCGGTGAACTTTTGTATTGGGAAAGTCATGCCCGGTGAACTTTTGTATTGGGAAAGTCATGCCCGGTCAACTTTTGTATTGGGAAAATCATGCCCTTGTATTGGGAAAGTCATGCCCGGTGAACTTTTGTATTGGGAAAGTCATGCCCGGTGAACTTTTGTATTGGGAAAGTCATGCCCGGTGAACTTTTGTACTGGGAAAAGTCATGCCCGGTGATCTTTTGTACTGGGAAAGTCATGCCCGGTGAACTTTTGTATTGGGAAAGTCATGCCCGGTGAACTTTTGTATGAAAAAAGTCATGCCCGGTGAACTTTTGTATTGGGAAAGTCATGCCCGGTCAACTTTTGTATGGGAAAAGTCATGCCCGGTGAACTTTTGTATTGGGAAAGTCATGCCCTGTCAACTTTTGTACTGGGAAAGTCATGCCCGGTGAACTTTTGTATTGGGAAAGTCATGCCCGGTGAACTTTTGTATTGTAAAAGTCATGCCCGTGAACTTTTGTATTGGGAAAGTCATGCCCGGTGAACTTTTGTATTGGGAAAGTCATGCCCGGTGAACTTTTGTATTGGGAAAGTCATGCCCGGTCAACTTTTGTATGGGAAAAGTCATGCCCGGTGAACTTTTGTATTGGGAAAGTCATGCCCGGTGAACTTTTGTATGGGGAAAGTCATACCCGGTGATCTTTTGTACTGGGAAAGTCATGCCCGGTGATCTTTTGTACTGGGAAAGTCATGCCCGGTGAACTTTTGTATGGGAAAAGTCATGCCCGGTGAACTTTTGTATGGGAAAAGTCATGCCCGGTGAACTTTTGTATGGGAAAAGTCATGCCCGGTGAACTTTTGTATTGGGAAAGTCATGCCCTGTGAACTTTTGTATTGGGAAAGTCATGCCCGGTGAACTTTTGTATTGGGAAAGTCATGCCCGGCGAACTTTTGTATTGGGAAAGTCATGCCCGGTGAACTTTTGTATTGGGAAAGTCATGCCCGGTGAACTTTTGTATGGGAAAAGTCATGCCCGGTGAACTTTTGTATTGGGAAAGTCATGCCCGGTCAACTTTTGTATTGGGAAAGTCATGCCCGGTGAACTTTTGTATTGGGAAAGTCAAGCCCGGTGAACTTTTGTATGGGAAAAGTCATGCCCGGTGAACTTTTGTATTGGGAATGTCATGCCCGGTGAACATTTGTATGGGAAAAGTCATGCCCGGTGAACTTTTGTATGGGAAAAGTCATGCCCGGTGAACTTTTGTATTGGGAAAGTCATGCCCTGTCAACTTTTGTATTGGGAAAGTCATGCCCGGTGAACTTTTGTATGGGAAAATTCATGCCCGGTGAACTTTTGTATGGGAAAAGTCATGCCCGGTGAACTTTTGTATTGGGAAAGTCATGCCCGGTGAACTTTTGTATTGGGAAAGTCATGCCCGGTGAACTTTTGTATTGGGAAAGTCATGCCCGGTGATCTTTTGTATTGGGAAAGTCATGCCCGGTCAACTTTTGTATTGGGAAAGTCATGCCCGGTGAACTTTTGTATTGGGAAAGTCATGCCCGGTGAACTTTTGTATTGGGAAAGTCATGCCCGGTGATCTTTTGTACTGGGAAAATCATGCCCGGTGAACTTTTGTATTGGGAAAGTCATGCCCGGTGAACTTTTGTATTGGGAAAGTCATGCCCGGTGAACTTTTGTACTGGGAAAGTCATGCCAGGTAAACTTTTGTACTGGGAAAGTCATGCCCGGTCAACTTTTGTATTGGGAAAGTCATGCCCGGTGATCTTTTGTACTGGGAAAGTCATGCCCGGTGAACTTTTGTACTGGGAAAGTCATGCCCGGTGAACTTTTGTATTGGGAAAGTCATGCCCGGTGAACTTTTATATTGGGAAAGTCATGCCCGGTGAACTTTTGTATTGGGAAAGTCATGCCCGGTGAACTTTTGTATTGGGAAAGTCATGCCCGGTGAACTTTTGTATTGGGAAAGTCATGCCCGGTGAACTTTTGTATTGGGAAAGTCATGCCCGGTGAACTTTTGTATTGGGAAAGTCATGCCCGGTGAACTTTTGTATTGGGAAAGTCATGCCCGGTCAACTTTTGTATTGGGAAAGTCATGCCCGGTGAACTTTTGTATTGGGAAAGTCATGCCCGGTCAACTTTTGTATTGGGAAAGTCATGCCCGGTCAACTTTTGTATTGGGAAAGTCATGCCCGGTGAACTTTTGTATTGGGAAAGTCATGCCCGGTGAACTTTTGTATTGGGAAAGTCATGCCCGGTGATATTTTGTACTGGGAAAGTCATGCCCGGTGAACTTTTGTATTGGGAAAGTCATGCCCGGTGAACTTTTGTATTGGGAAAGTCATGCCCGGTGAACTTTTGTATTGGGAAAGTCATGCCCGGTCAACTTTTTTATTGGGAAAGTCATGCCCGGTGAACTTTTGTATTGGGAAAGTCATGCCCGGTGAACTTTTGTATTGGGAAAGTCATGCCCGGTGATCTTTTGTACTGGGAAAGTCATGCCCGGTGAACTTTTGTATTGGGAAAGTCATGCCCGGTGATCTTTTGTACTGGGAAAGTCATGCCCGGTGAACTTTTGTACTGGGAAAGTCATGCCCGGTGAACTTTTGTATTGGGAAAGTCATGCCCGGTGAACTTTTGTATTGGGAAAGTCATGCCCGGTGAACTTTTGTATTGGGAAAGTCATGCCCGGTGAACTTTTGTATTGGGAAAGTCATGCCCGGTGAACTTTTGTATTGGGAAAGTCATGCCCGGTGAACTTTTGTATTGGGAAAGTCATGCCCGGTGAACTTTCGTATTGGGAAAGTCATGCCCGGTGAACTTCTGTATTGGGAAAGTCATGCCCGGTGAACTTTTGTACTGGGAAAGTCATGCCCGGTGAACTTTTGTATTGGGAAAGTCATGCCCGGTGAACTTTTGTATTGGGAAAGTCATGCCCGGTGAACTTTTGTATTGGGAAAGTCATGCCCGGTGAACTTTTGTATTGGGAAAGTCATGCCCGGTGAACTTTTGTATTGGGAAAGTCATGCCCGGTCAACTTTTGTATTGGGAAAGTCATGCCCGGTGAACTTTTGTATTGGGAAAGTCATGCCCGGTGAACTTTTGTATTGGGAAAGTCATGCCCGGTGAACTTTTGTACTGGGAAAGTCATGCCCGGTGAACTTTTGTATTGGGAAAGTCATGCCCGGTGAACTTTTGTATTGGGAAAGTCATGCCCGGTGAACTTTTGTATTGGGAAAGTCATGCCCGGTCAACTTTTGTATTGGGAAAGTCATGCCCGGTGAACTTTTGTATTGGGAAAGTCATGCCCGGTCAACTTTTGTATTGGGAAAGTCATGCCCGGTGATCTTTTGTACTGGGAAAGTCATGCCCGGTGAACTTTTGTATTGGGAAAGTCATGCCCGGTGATCTTTTGTACTGGGAAAGTCATGCCCGGTGAACTTTTGTACTGGGAAAGTCATGCCCGGTGAACTTTTGTATTGGGAAAGTCATGCCCGGTGAACTTTTGTATTGGGAAAGTCATGCCCGGTGAACTTTTGTATTGGGAAAGTCATGCCCGGTGAACTTTTGTATTGGGAAAGTCATGCCCGGTGAACTTTTGTATTGGGAAAGTCATGCCCGGTGAACTTTTGTATTGGGAAAGTCATGCCCGGTGAACTTTCGTATTGGGAAAGTCATGCCCGGTGAACTTTTGTATTGGGAAAGTCATGCCCGGTGAACTTTTGTACTGGGAAAGTCATGCCCGGTGAACTTTTGTATTGGGAAAGTCATGCCCGGTGAACTTTTGTATTGGGAAAGTCATGCCCGGTGAACTTTTGTATTGGGAAAGTCATGCCCGGTGAACTTTTGTATTGGGAAAGTCATGCCCGGTGAACTTTTGTATTGGGAAAGTCATGCCCGGTGAACTTTTGTATTGGGAAAGTCATGCCCGGTGAACTTTTGTATTGGGAAAGTCATGCCCGGTGAACTTTTGTATTGGGAAAGTCATGCCCGGTGAACTTTTGTATTGGGAAAGTCATGCACGGTGAACTTTTGTATTGGGAAAGTCATGCCCGGTGAACTTTTGTACTGGGAAAGTCATGCCCGGTGAACTTTTGTACTGGGAAAGTCATGCCCGGTGAACTTTTGTATTGGGAAAGTCATGCCCGGTGAACTTTTGTATTGGGAAAGTCATGCCCGGTGAACTTTTGTACTGGGAAAAGTCATGCCCGGTGATCTTTTGTACTGGGAAAGTCATGCCCGGTGAACTTTTGTATTGGGAAAGTCATGCCCGGTGAACTTTTGTATGGGAAAAGTCATGCCCGGTGAACTTTTGTACTGGGAAAGTCATGCCCGGTGAACTTTTGTACTGGGAAAGTCATGCCCGGTGAACTTTTGTATTGGGAAAGTCATGCCCGGTGAACTTTTGTATTGGGAAAGTCATGCCCGGTGAACTTTTATATTGGGAAAGTCATGCCCGGTGAACTTTTGTATTGGGAAAGTCATGCCCGGTGAACTTTTGTATTGGGAAAGTCATGCCCGGTCAACTTTTGTATGGGAAAAGTCATGCCCGGTGAACTTTTGTATTGGGAAAGTCATGCCCGGTCAACTTTTGTACTGGGAAAGTCATGCCCGGTGAACTTTTGTATTGGGAAAGTCATGCCCGGTGAACTTTTGTATTGTAAAAGTCATGCCCGTGAACTTTTGTATTGGGAAAGTCATGCCCGGTGAACTTTTGTATTGGGAAAGTCATGCCCGGTGAACTTTTGTATTGGGAAAGTCATGCCCGGTCAACTTTTGTATGGGAAAAGTCATGCCCGGTGAACTTTTGTATTGGGAAAGTCATGCCCGGTCAACTTTTGTATTGGGAAAGTCATGCCCGGTGAACTTTTGTATGGGGAAAGTCATGCCCGGTGATCTTTTGTACTGGGAAAGTCATGCCCGGTGATCTTTTGTACTGGGAAAGTCATGCCCGGTGAACTTTTGTATGGGAAAAGTCATGCCCGGTGAACTTTTGTATGGGAAAAGTCATGCCCGGTGAACTTTTGTATTGGGAAATCATGCCCGGTGAACTTTTGTATTGGGAAAGTCATGCCCGGTGAACTTTTGTACTGGGAAAGTCATGCCCGGTGAACTTTTGTATTGGGAAAGTCATGCCCGGTGAACTTTTGTATTGGGAAAGTCATGCCCGGTGAACTTTTGTATTGGGAAAGTCATGCCCGGTGAACTTTTGTATGGGAAAAGTCATGCCCGGTGAACTTTTGTATTGGGAAAGTCATGCCCGGTCAACTTTTGTATTGGGAAAGTCATGCCCGGTGAACTTTTGTATTGGGAAAGTCAAGCCCGGTGAACTTTTGTATGGGAAAAGTCATGCCCGGTGAACTTTTGTATTGGGAATGTCATGCCCGGTGAACATTTGTATGGGAAAAGTCATGCCCGGTGAACTTTTGTATGGGAAAAGTCATGCCCGGTGAACTTTTGTATTGGGAAAGTCATGCCCTGTCAACTTTTGTATTGGGAAAGTCATGCCCGGTGAACTTTTGTATGGGAAAATTCATGCCCGGTGAACTTTTGTATGGGAAAAGTCATGCCCGGTGAACTTTTGTATTGGGAAAGTCATGCCCGGTGAACTTTTGTATTGGGAAAGTCATGCCCGGTGAACTTTTGTATTGGGAAAGTCATGCCCGGTGAACTTTTGTATTGGGAAAGTCATGCCCGGTCAACTTTTGTATTGGGAAAGTCATGCCCGGTGAACTTTTGTATTGGGAAAGTCATGCCCGGTGAACTTTTGTATTGGGAAAGTCATGCCCGGTGATCTTTTGTACTGGGAAAGTCATGCCCGGTGAACTTTTGTATTGGGAAAGTCATGCCCGGTGAACTTTTGTATTGGGAAAGTCATGCCCGGTGAACTTTTGTACTGGGAAAAGTCATGCCCGGTGATCTTTTGTACTGGGAAAGTCATGCCCGGTGAACTTTTGTATTGGGAAAGTCATGCCCGGTGAACTTTTGTATGGGAAAAGTCATGCCCGGTGAACTTTTGTACTGGGAAAGTCATGCCCGGTGAACTTTTGTACTGGGAAAGTCATGCCCGGTGAACTTTTGTATTGGGAAAGTCATGCCCGGTGAACTTTTGTATTGGGAAAGTCATGCCCGGTGAACTTTTGTACTGGGAAAGTCATGCCCGGTGAACTTTTGTATTGGGAAAGTCATGCCCGGTGAACTTTTGTATTGGGAAAGTCATGCCCGGTGAACTTTTATATTGGGAAAGTCATGCCCGGTGAACTTTTGTATTGGGAAAGTCATGCCCGGTGAACTTTTGTATTGGGAAAGTCATGCCCGGTCAACTTTTGTATGGGAAAAGTCATGCCCGGTGAACTTTTGTATTGGGAAAGTCATGCCCGGTCAACTTTTGTACTGGGAAAGTCATGCCCGGTGAACTTTTGTATTGGGAAAGTCATGCCCGGTGAACTTTTGTATTGTAAAAGTCATGCCCGTGAACTTTTGTATTGGGAAAGTCATGCCCGGTGAACTTTTGTATTGGGAAAGTCATGCCCGGTGAACTTTTGTATTGGGAAAGTCATGCCCGGTCAACTTTTGTATGGGAAAAGTCATGCCCGGTGAACTTTTGTATTGGGAAAGTCATGCCCGGTCAACTTTTGTATTGGGAAAGTCATGCCCGGTGAACTTTTGTATGGGGAAAGTCATGCCCGGTGATCTTTTGTACTGGGAAAGTCATGCCCGGTGATCTTTTGTACTGGGAAAGTCATGCCCGGTGAACTTTTGTATGGGAAAAGTCATGCCCGGTGAACTTTTGTATGGGAAAAGTCATGCCCGGTGAACTTTTGTATTGGGAAAGTCATGCCCGGTGAACTTTTGTATTGGGAAAGTCATGCCCGGTGAACTTTTGTACTGGGAAAGTCATGCCCGGTGAACTTTTGTATTGGGAAAGTCATGCCCGGTGAACTTTTGTATTGGGAAAGTCATGCCCGGTGAACTTTTGTATTGGGAAAGTCATGCCCGGTGAACTTTTGTATGGGAAAAGTCATGCCCGGTGAACTTTTGTATTGGGAAAGTCATGCCCGGTCAACTTTTGTATTGGGAAAGTCATGCCCGGTGAACTTTTGTATTGGGAAAGTCAAGCCCGGTGAACTTTTGTATGGGAAAAGTCATGCCCGGTGAACTTTTGTATTGGGAATGTCATGCCCGGTGAACATTTGTATGGGAAAAGTCATGCCCGGTGAACTTTTGTATGGGAAAAGTCATGCCCGGTGAACTTTTGTATTGGGAAAGTCATGCCCTGTCAACTTTTGTATTGGGAAAGTCATGCCCGGTGAACTTTTGTATGGGAAAATTCATGCCCGGTGAACTTTTGTATGGGAAAAGTCATGCCCGGTGAACTTTTGTATTGGGAAAGTCATGCCCGGTGAACTTTTGTATTGGGAAAGTCATGCCCGGTGAACTTTTGTATTGGGAAAGTCATGCCCGGTGAACTTTTGTATTGGGAAAGTCATGCCCGGTCAACTTTTGTATTGGGAAAGTCATGCCCGGTGAACTTTTGTATTGGGAAAGTCATGCCCGGTGAACTTTTGTATTGGGAAAGTCATGCCCGGTGATCTTTTGTACTGGGAAAATCATGCCCGGTGAACTTTTGTATTGGGAAAGTCATGCCCGGTGAACTTTTGTATTGGGAAAGTCATGCCCGGTGAACTTTTGTACTGGGAAAGTCATGCCAGGTAAACTTTTGTACTGGGAAAGTCATGCCCGGTCAACTTTTGTATTGGGAAAGTCATGCCCGGTGATCTTTTGTACTGGGAAAGTCATGCCCGGTGAACTTTTGTACTGGGAAAGTCATGCCCGGTGAACTTTTGTATTGGGAAAGTCATGCCCGGTGAACTTTTGTATTGGGAAAGTCATGCCCGGTGAACTTTTGTATTGGGAAAGTCATGCCCGGTGAACTTTTGTATTGGGAAAGTCATGCCCGGTCAACTTTTGTATTGGGAACGTCATGCCCGGTGAACTTTTGTATTGGGAAAGTCATGCCCGGTCAACTTTTGTATTGGGAAAGTCATGCCCGGTGATCTTTTGTATTGGGAAAGTCATGCCCGGTGAACTTTTGTATTGGGAAAGTCATGCCCGGTGAACTTTTGTATTGGGAAAGTCATGCCCGGTGAACTTTTGTATTGGGAAAGTCATGCCCGGTCAACTTTTGTATTGGGAAAGTCATGCCCGGTGAACTTTTGTATTGGGAAAGTCATGCCCGGTCAACTTTTGTATTGGGAAAGTCATGCCCGGTCAACTTTTGTATTGGGAAAGTCATGCCCGGTCAACTTTTGTATTGGGAAAGTCATGCCCGGTGAACTTTTGTATTGGGAAAGTCATGCCCGGTGAACTTTTGTATTGGGAAAGTGATGCCCGGTGAACTTTTGTATTGGGAAAGTGATGCCCGGTGAACTTTTGTATTGGGAAAGTCATGCCCGGTGAACTTTTGTATTGGGAAAGTCATGCCCGGTGAACTTTTGTATTGGGAAAGTCATGCCCGGTCAACTTTTGTATTGGGAAAGTCATGCCCGGTGAACTTTTGTACTGGGAAAGTGATGCCCGGTGAACTTTTGTGTTAGGAAAGTCATGCCGGGTGAACTTTTGTATGGGAAAAGTCATGCCCGGTGAACTTTTGTATGGGAAAAGTCATGCCCGGTGAACTTTTGTATTGGGAAAGTCATGCCCGGTCAACTTTTGCATTGGGAAAATCATGCCCGGTGATCTTTTGTACTGGGAAAGTCATGCCCGGTGAACTTTTGTATTGGGAAAGTCATGCCCGGTCAACTTTTGTATTGGGAAAGTCATGCCCGGTGATCTTTTGTACTAGGAAAGTCATGCCCGGTCAACTTTTGTATGGGAAAAGTCATGCCCGGTGAACTTTTGTATTGGGAAAGTCATGCCCGGTCAACTTTTGTATTAGGAAAGTCATGCCCGGTGAACTTTTGTACTGGGAAAGTCATGCCCGGTGAACTTTTGTATTGGGAAAGTCATGCCCGGTGAACTTTTGTATTGGGAAAGTCATGCCCGGTGAACTTTTGTATTGGGAAAGTCATGCCCGGTGAACTTTTGTATTGGGAAAGTCATGCCCGGTGAACTTTCGTATTGGGAAAGTCATGCCCGGTGAACTTTTGTATTGGGAAAGTCATGCCCGGTGAACTTTTGTACTAGGAAAGTCATGCCCGGTGAACTTTTGTATTGGGAAAGTCATGCCGGTGAACTTTTGTATTGGGAAAGTCATGCCCGGTCAACTTTTGTATTAGGAAAGTCATGCCCGGTGAACTTTTGTACTGGGAAAGTCATGCCCGGTGAACTTTTGTATTGGGAAAGTCATGCCCGGTCAACTTTTGTATTGGGAAAGTCATGCCCGGTGATCTTTTGTACTGGGAAAGTCATGCCCGGTGAACTTTTGTATTGGGAAAGTCATGCCCGGTGAACTTTTGTATGGGAAAAGTCATGCCCGGTGAACTTTTGCATTGGGAAAGTCATGCCCGGTGATCTTTTGTACTGGGAAAGTCATGCCCGGTGAACTTTTGTATTGGGAAAGTCATGCCCGGTCAACTTTTGTATTGGGAAAGTCATGCCCCGTGAACTTTTGTATTGGGAATGTCTTGCCCGGTGATCTTTTGTACTGGGAAAGTCATGCCCGGTGAACTTTTGTATGGGAAAAGTCATGCCCGGTGATCTTTTGTACTGGGAAAGTCATGCCCGGTCAACTTTTGTATGGGAAAAGTCATGCCCGGTGAACTTTTGTATTGGGAAAGTCATGCCCGGTCAACTTTTGTATTAGGAAAGTCATGCCCGGTGAACTTTTGTACTGGGAAAGTCATGCCCGGTGAACTTTTGTATTGGGAAAGTCATGCCCGGTCAACTTTTGTATGGGAAAAGTCATGCCCGGTGAACTTTTGTATTGGGAAAGTCATGCCCGGTGAACTTTTGTATTGGGAAAGTCATGCCCGGTGAACTTTTGTATTGGGAAAGTCATGCCCGGTCAACTTTTGTATTGGGAAAGTCATGCCCGGTGAACTTTTGTACTGGGAAAGTCATGCCCGGTGAACTTTTGTACTGAGAAAGTCATGCCCGGTCAACTTTTGTATTGGGAAAGTCATGCCCGGTCAACTTTTGTATTGGGAAAGTCATGCCCGGTGAACTTTTGTATTGGGAAAGTTATGCCCGGTCAACTTTTGTATTGGGAAAGTCATGCCCGGTGAACTTTTGTATTGGGAAAGTCATGCCCGGTCAACTTTTGTATTGGGAAAGTCATGCCCGGTGAACTTTTGTACTGGGAAAGTCATGCCCGGTGAACTTTTGTATTGGGAAAGTCATGCCCGGTGAACTTTTGTATGGGAAAAGTCATGCCCGGTGAACTTTTGTATGGGAAAAGTCATGCCCGGTGAACTTTTGTATTGGGAAAGTCATGCCCGGTCAACTTTTGTATTGGGAAAGTCATGCCCGGTGATCTTTTGTACTGGGAAAGTGATGCCCGGTGAACTTTTGTATTGGGAAAGTTATGCCCGGTCAACTTTTGTATTGGGAAAGTCATGCCCGGTCAACTTTTGTATTGGGAAAGTCATGCCCGGTGATCTTTTGTACTGGGAAAGTCATGCCCGGTGAACTTTTGTATGGGAAAAGTCATGCCCGGTGATCTTTTGTACTGGGAAAGTCATGCCCGGTCAACTTTTGTATGGAAAAAGTCATGCCCGGTGAACTTTTGTATTGGGAAAGTCATGCCCGGTGAACTTTTGTATTAGGAAAGTCATGCCCGGTGAACTTTTGTACTGGGAAAGTCATGCCCATTGAACTTTTGTATTGGGAAAGTCATGCCCGGTCAACTTTTGTATTGGGAAAGTCATGCCCGGTGATCTTTTGTACTGGGAAAGTCATGCCCGGTGAACTTTTGTATTGGGAAAGTCATGCCCGGTGATCTTTTGTACTGGGAAAGTCATGCCCGGTGAACTTTTGTATTGGGAAAGTCATGCCCGGTGAACTTTTGTATTGGGAAAGTCATGCCCGGTGAACTTTTGTATTGGGAAAGTCATGCCCGGTGAACTTTTGTATTGGAAAAGTCATGCCCGTCAACTTTTGTATTGGGAAAGTCATGCCCGGTGATCTTTTGTACTGGGAAAGTCATGCCCGGTCAACTTTTGTATTGGGAAAGTCATGCCCGGTGAACTTTTGTATGGGAAAAGTCATGCCCGGTGAACTTTTGTATTGGGAAAGTCATGCCCGGTGAACTTTTGTATTGGGAAAGTCATGCCCGGTGAACTTTTGTATTGGGAAAGTCATGCCCGGTGAACTTTTGTATTGGGAAAGTCATGCCCGGTGAACTTTTGTATTGGGAAAGTCATGCCCGGTGATCTTTTGTACTGGGAAAGTCATGCCCGGTGAACTTTTGTATGGTAAAAGTCATGCCCGGTGAACTTTTGTATTGGGAAAGTCATGCCCGGTGAACTTTTGTACTGGGAAAGTCATGCCCGGTGAACTTTTGTATTGGGAAAGTCATGCCCGGTGAACTTTTGTATGGGAAAAGTCATGCCCGGTGAACTTTTGTATTGGGAAAGTCATGCCCGGTGAACTTTTGTATTGGGAAAGTCATGCCCGGTGATCTTTTGTACTGGGAAAGTCATGTCCGGTGAACTTTTGTATTGGGAAAGTCATGCCCGGTCAACTTTTGTATTGGGAAAGTCATGCCCGGTGATCTTTTGTACTGGGAAAGTCATGCCCGGTGAACTTTTGTATTGGGAAAGTCATGCCCGGTGAACTTTTGTATGGGAAAAGTCATGCCCGGTGAACTTTTGCATGGGAAAAGTCATGCCCGGTGAACTTTTGTATTGGGAAAGTCATGCCCGGTCAACTTTTGTATTGGGAAAGTCATGCCCGGTGATCTTTTGTACTGGGAAAGTCATGCCCGGTGAACTTTTGTATTGGGAAACTCATGCCCGGTCAACTTTTGTATTGGGAAAGTCATGCCCGGTCAACTTTTGTATTGGGAAAGTCATGCCCGGTGATCTTTTGTACTGGGAAAGTCATGCCCGGTGAACTTTTGTATTGGGAAAGTCATGCCCGGTGAACTTTTGTATGGGAAAAGTCATGCCCGGTGAACTTTTGTATTGGGAAAGTCATGCCCGGTCATCTTTTGTACTGGGAAAGTCATGCCCGGTGATCTTTTGTACTGGGAACGTCATGCCCGGTGAACTTTTGTATGGGAAAAGTCATGCCCGGTGAACTTTTGTATTGGGAAAGTCATGCCCGGTCAACTTTTGTATTGGGAAAGTCATGCCCGGTCAACTTTTGTATTGGGAAAGTCATGCCCGGTGAACTTTTGTATTGGGAAAGTCATGCCCGGTGAACTTTTGTATGGGAAAATTCATGCCCGGTGATCTTTTGTACTGGGAAAGTCATGCCCGGTGAACTTTTGTATGGGAAAAGTCATGCCCGGTGAACTTTTGTATGGGAAAAGTCATGCCCGGTGAACTTTTGTATTGGGAAAGTCATGCCCGGTCAACTTTTGTATTGGGAAGTCATGCCCGGTGAACTTTTGTATTGGGAAAGTCATGCCCGGTGAACTTTTGTATGGGAAAAGTCATGCCCGGTGAACTTTTGTATTGGGAAAGTCATGCCCGGTGAACATTTGTATGGGAAAAGTCATGCCAGGTGAACTTTTGTATGGGAAAAGTCATGCCCGGTAAACTTTTGTATTGGGAAAGTCATGCCCGGTGAACTTTTGTATTGGGAAAGTCATGCCCGGTGAACTTTTGTATGGGAAAAGTCAAGCCCGGTCAACTTTTGTATGGGAAAAGTCATGCCCGGTGAACTTTTGTATTGGGAAAGTCATGCCCGGTGAACTTTTGTACTGGGAAATTCATGCCCGGTGATCTTTTGTACTGGGAAAGTCATGCCCGGTGAACTTTTGTATTGGGAAAGTCATGCCCGGTGAACTTTTGTATTGGGAAAGTCATGCCCGGTCAACTTTTGTATTGGGAAAGTCATGCCCGGTGAACTTTTGTACTGGGAAATTCATGCCCGGTGATCTTTTGTACTGGGAAAGTCATGCCCGGTGAACTTTTGTATTGGGAAAGTCATGCCCGGTGAACTTTTGTATTGGGAAAGTCATGCCCGGTCAACTTTTGTATTGGGAAAGTCATGCCCTTGTATTGGGAAAGTCATGCCCGGTGAACTTTTGTATGGGAAAAGTCAAGCCCGGTCAACTTTTGTATGGGAAAAGTCATGCCCGGTGAACTTTTGTATGGGAAAAGTCATGCCCGGTGAACTTTTGTATTGGGAAAGTCATGCCCGGTGAACTTTTGTACTGGGAAATTCATGCCCGGTGATCTTTTGTACTGGGAAAGTCATGCCCGGTGAACTTTTGTATTGGGAAAGTCATGCCCGGTGAACTTTTGTATTGGGAAAGTCATGCCCGGTCAACTTTTGTATTGGGAAAGTCATGCCCTTGTATTGGGAAAGTCATGCCCGGTGAACTTTTGTATGGGAAAAGTCAAGCCCGGTCAACTTTTGTATGGGAAAAGTCATGCCCGGTGAACTTTTGTATTGGGAAAGTCATGCCCGGTGAACTTTTGTATGGGAAAAGTCAAGCCCGGTCAACTTTTGTATGGGAAAAGTCATGCCCTGTGAACTTTTGTATTGGGAAAGTCATGCCCGGTGAACTTTTGTATTGGGAAAGTCATGCCCGGTGAACTTTTGTACTGGGAAAAGTCATGCCCGGTGATCTTTTGTACTGGGAAAGTCATGCCCGGTGAACTTTTGTATTGGGAAAGTCATGCCCGGTGAACTTTTGTATGGGAAAAGTCATGCCCGGTGAACTTTTGTACTGGGAAAGTCATGCCCGGTGAACTTTTGTACTGGGAAAGTCATGCCCGGTGAACTTTTGTATTGGGAAAGTCATGCCCGGTGAACTTTTGTATTGGGAAAGTCATGCCCGGTGAACTTTTATATTGGGAAAGTCATGCCCGGTGAACTTTTGTATTGGGAAAGTCATGCCCGGTGAACTTTTGTATTGGGAAAGTCATGCCGGGTCAACTTTTGTATGGGAAAAGTCATGCCCGGTGAACTTTTGTATTGGGAAAGTCATGCCCGGTCAACTTTTGTACTGGGAAAGTCATGCCCGGTGAACTTTTGTATTGGGAAAGTCATGCCCGGTGAACTTTTGTATTGTAAAAGTCATGCCCGTGAACTTTTGTATTGGGAAAGTCATGCCCGGTGAACTTTTGTATTGGGAAAGTCATGCCCGGTGAACTTTTGTATTGGGAAAGTCATGCCCGGTCAACTTTTGTATGGGAAAAGTCATGCCCGGTGAACTTTTGTATTGGGAAAGTCATGCCCGGTCAACTTTTGTATTGGGAAAGTCATGCCCGGTGAACTTTTGTATGGGGAAAGTCATGCCCGGTGATCTTTTGTACTGGGAAAGTCATGCCCGGTGATCTTTTGTACTGGGAAAGTCATGCCCGGTGAACTTTTGTATGGGAAAAGTCATGCCCGGTGAACTTTTGTATGGGAAAAGTCATGCCCGGTGAACTTTTGTATGGGAAAAGTCATGCCCGGTGAACTTTTGTATTGGGAAAGTCATGCCCGGTGAACTTTTGTATTGGGAAAGTCATGCCCGGTGAACTTTTGTATTGGGAAAGTCATGCCCGGCGAACTTTTGTATTGGGAAAGTCATGCCCGGTGAACTTTTGTATTGGGAAAGTCATGCCCGGTGAACTTTTGTATGGGAAAAGTCATGCCCGGTGAACTTTTGTATTGGGAAAGTCATGCCCGGTCAACTTTTGTATTGGGAAAGTCATGCCCGGTGAACTTTTGTATTGGGAAAGTCATGCCCGGTGAACTTTTGTATGGGAAAAGTCATGCCCGGTGAACTTTTGTATTGGGAAAGTCATGCCCTGTCAACTTTTGTATTGGGAAAGTCATGCCCGGTGAACTTTTGTATGGGAAAATTCATGCCCGGTGAACTTTTGTATGGGAAAAGTCATGCCCGGTGAACTTTTGTATTGGGAAAGTCATGCCCGGTGAACTTTTGTATTGGGAAAGTCATGCCCGGTGAACTTTTGTATTGGGAAAGTCATGCCCGGTGATCTTTTGTATTGGGAAAGTCATGCCCGGTCAACTTTTGTATTGGGAAAGTCATGCCCGGTGAACTTTTGTATGGGAAAAGTCATGCCCGGTGAACTTTTGTATGGGAAAAGTCATGCCCGGTGAACTTTTGTATTGGGAAAGTCATGCCCGGCCAACTTTTGTATTGGGAAAGTCATGCCCGGTCAACTTTTGTATGGGAAAAGTCATGCCCGGTCAACTTTTGTATTGGGAAAGTCATGCCCGGTCAACTTTTGTATGGGAAAAGTCATGCCCGGTGATCTTTTGTACTGGGAAAGTCATGCCCGGTGAACTTTTGTATGGGAAAAGTCATGCCCGGTGAACTTTTGTATGGGAAAAGTCATGCCCGGTCAACTTTTGTATTGGGAAAGTCATGCCCGGTGAACTTTTGTATTGGGAAAGTCATGCCCGGTCAACTTTTGTATTGGGAAAGTCATGCCCTTGTATTGGGAAAGTCATGCCCGGTGAACTTTTGTATTGGGAAAGTCATGCCCGGTGAACTTTTGTATTGGGAAAGTCATGACCGGTGAACTTTTGTATTGGGAAAGTCATTCCCGGTGAACTTTTGTATTGGGAAAGTCATGCCCGGTGAACATTTGTACTGGGAAAAGTCATGCGCGGTGAACTTTTGTATGGGAAAAGTCATGCCCGGTGAACTTTTGTATTGGGAAAGTCATGCCCGGTGAACTTTTGTATGGGAAAAGTCATGCCCGGTGAACTTTTGTATTGGGAAAGTCATGCCCGGTGAACATTTGTACTGGGAAAGTCATGCCCGGTTAACTTTTGTATTGGGAAAGTCATGCCCGGTGAACTTTTGTATTGGGAAAGTCATGCCCGGTGAACTTTTGTATTGGGAAAGTCATGCCCGGTGATCTTTTGTACTGGGAAAGTCATGCCCGGTGATCTTTTGTACTGGGAAAGTCATGCCCGGTGAACTTTTGTATGGGAAAGTCATGCCCGGTGAACTTTTGTATTGGGAAAGTCATGCCCGGTCAACTTTTGTATTGGGAAAGTCATGCCCGGTGAACTTTTGTATTGGGAAAGTCATGCCCGGTGAACTTTTGTATTGGGAAAGTCATGCCTGGTGAACTTTTGTATTGGGAAAGTCATGCCCGGTGATCTTTTGTACTGGGAAAGTCATGCCCGGTCAACTTTTGTATTGGGAAAGTCATGCCCGGTGAACTTTTGTACTGGGAAAGTCATGCCCGGTGAACTTTTGTATTGGGAAAGTCATGCCCGGTCAACTTTTGTATGGGAAAAGTCATGCTCGGTGATCTTTTGTACTGGGAAAGTCATGCCCGGTGAACTTTTGTATTGGGAAAGTCATGCCCGGTCAACTTTTGTATTGGGAAAGTCATGCCCGGTGATCTTTTGTACTGGGAAAGTCATGCCCGGTCAACTTTTGTATTGGGAAAGTCATGCCCGGTGATCTTTTGTACTGGGAAAGTCATGCCCGGTGAACTTTTGTATTGGGAAAGTCATGCCCGGTGAACATTTGTACTGGGAAAGTCATGCCCGGTGAACTTTTGTATTGGGAAAGTCATGCCCGGTGAACTTTTGTATTGGGAAAGTCATGCCCGGTGATCTTTTGTACTGGGAAAGTCATGCCCGGTGAACTTTTGTATTGGGAAAGTCATGCCCGGTCAACTTTTGTATTGGGAAAGTCATGCCCGGTGAACTTTTGTACTGGGAAAGTCATGCCCGGTGAACTTTTGTATTGGGAAAGTCATGCCCGGTCAACTTTTGTATTGGGAAAGTCATGCCCGGTCAACTTTTGTATTGGGAAAGTCATGCCCGGTGAACTTTTGTATTGGGAAAGTCATGCCCGGTGAACTTTTGTATGGGAAAAGTCATGCCCGGTGAACTTTTGTATTGGGAATGTCATGCCCGGTGAACATTTGTATGGGAAAAGTCATGCCCGGTGAACTTTTGTATGGGAAAAGTCATGCCCGGTGAACTTTTGTATTGGGAAAGTCATGCCCTGTCAACTTTTGTATTGGGAAAGTCATGCCCGGTGAACTTTTGTATGGGAAAATTCATGCCCGGTGAACTTTTGTATGGGAAAAGTCATGCCCGGTGAACTTTTGTATTGGGAAAGTCATGCCCGGTGAACTTTTGTATTGGGAAAGTCATGCCCGGTGAACTTTTGTATTGGGAAAGTCATGCCCGGTGATCTTTTGTATTGGGAAAGTCATGCCCGGTCAACTTTTGTATTGGGAAAGTCATGCCCGGTGAACTTTTGTATGGGAAAAGTCATGCCCGGTGAACTTTTGTATGGGAAAAGTCATGCCCGGTGAACTTTTGTATTGGGAAAGTCATGCCCGGTAAACTTTTGTATTGGGAAAGTCATGCCCGGTCAACTTTTGTATGGGAAAAGTCATGCCCGGTCAACTTTTGTATTGGGAAAGTCATGCCCGGTCAACTTTTGTATGGGAAAAGTCATGCCCGGTGATCTTTTGTACTGGGAAAGTCATGCCCGGTGAACTTTTGTATGGGAAAAGTCATGCCCGGTGAACTTTTGTATGGGAAAAGTCATGCCCGGTCAACTTTTGTATTGGGAAAGTCATGCCCGGTGAACTTTTGTATTGGGAAAGTCATGCCCGGTCAACTTTTGTATTGGGAAAGTCATGCCCTTGTATTGGGAAAGTCATGCCCGGTGAACTTTTGTATTGGGAAAGTCATGCCCGGTGAACTTTTGTATTGGGAAAGTCATGACCGGTGAACTTTTGTATTGGGAAAGTCATGCCCGGTGAACTTTTGTATTGGGAAAGTCATGCCCGGTGAACATTTGTACTGGGAAAAGTCATGCGCGGTGAACTTTTGTATGGGAAAAGTCATGCCCGGTGAACTTTTGTATTGGGAAAGTCATGCCCGGTGAACTTTTGTATGGGAAAAGTCATGCCCGGTGAAATTTTGTATTGGGAAAGTCATGCCCGGTGAACATTTGTACTGGGAAAGTCATGCCCGGTTAACTTTTGTATTGGGAAAGTCATGCCCGGTGATCTTTTGTACTGGGAAAGTCATGCCCGGTGAACTTTTGTATTGGGAAAGTCATGCCCGGTGAACTTTTGTATTGGGAAAGTCATGCCCGGTGATCTTTTGTACTGGGAAAGTCATGCCCGGTGATCTTTTGTACTGGGAAAGTCATGCCCGGTGAACTTTTGTATGGGAAAGTCATGCCCGGTGAACTTTTGTATTGGGAAAGTCATGCCCGGTCAACTTTTGTATTGGGAAAGTCATGCCCGGTGAACTTTTGTATTGGGAAAGTCATGCCCGGTGAACTTTTGTATTGGGAAAGTCATGCCTGGTGAACTTTTGTATTGGGAAAGTCATGCCCGGTGATCTTTTGTACTGGGAAAGTCATGCCCGGTCAACTTTTGTATTGGGAAAGTCATGCCCGGTGAACTTTTGTACTGGGAAAGTCATGCCCCGGTGAACTTTTGTATTGGGAAAGTCATGCCCGGTCAACTTTTGTATGGGAAAAGTCATGCTCGGTGATCTTTTGTACTGGGAAAGTCATGCCCGGTGAACTTTTGTATTGGGAAAGTCATGCCCGGTCAACTTTTGTATTGGGAAAGTCATGCCCGGTGATCTTTTGTACTGGGAAAGTCATGCCCGGTCAACTTTTGTATTGGGAAAGTCATGCCCGGTGATCTTTTGTACTGGGAAAGTCATGCCCGGTGAACTTTTGTATTGGGAAAGTCATGCCCGGTGAACATTTGTACTGGGAAAGTCATGCCCGGTGAACTTTTGTATTGGGAAAGTCATGCCCGGTGAACTTTTGTATTGGGAAAGTCATGCCCGGTGATCTTTTGTACTGGGAAAGTCATGCCCGGTGAACTTTTGTATTGGGAAAGTCATGCCCGGTCAACTTTTGTATTGGGAAAGTCATGCCCGGTGAACTTTTGTACTGGGAAAGTCATGCCCGGTGAACTTTTGTATTGGGAAAGTCATGCCCGGTCAACTTTTGTATTGGGAAAGTCATGCCCGGTGATCTTTTGTACTGGGAAAGTCATGCCCGGTGAACTTTTGTATTGGGAAAGTCATGCCCGGTGAACTTTTGTATTGGGAAAGTCATGCCCGGTGAACTTTTGTACGGGAAAAGTCATGCCCGGTGAACTTTTGTATGGGAAAAGTCATGCCCGGTGATCTTTTGTACTGGGAAAGTCATGCCCGGTCACCTTTTGTATTGGGAAAGTCATGCCCGGTGAACTTTTGTATGGGAAAAGTCATGCCCGGTGAACTTTTGTATTGGGAAAGTCATGCCCGGTGAACTTTGTATGGGAAAAGTCAGGCCCGGTGAACTTTTGTATTGGGAAAGTCATGCGCGGTGAACTTTTGTATTGGGAAAGTCATGCCCGGTGAACTTTTGTACTGGGAAAGTCATGCCCGGTGAACTTTTGTATTGGGAAAGTCATGCCCGGTGATCTTTTGTACTGGGAAAGTCATGCCCGGTGAACTTTTGTATGGGAAAAGTCATGCCCGGTGAACTTTTGTATTGGGAAAGTCATGCCCGGTGAACATTTGTACTGGGAAAGTCATGCCCGGTGATCTTTTGTACTGGGAAAGTCATGCCCGGTGAACTTTTGTATTGGGAAAGTCATGCCCGGTGAACTTTTGTATTGGGAAAGTCATGCCCGGTGAACTTTTGTATTGGGAAAGTCATGCCCGGTGAACTTTTGTATTGGGAAAGTCATGCCCGGTGATCTTTTGTACTGGGAAAGTCATGTCCGGTGAACTTTTGTATGGGAAAAGTCATGCCCGGTGAACTTTTGTGCTGGGAAAGTCATGCCCGGTGAACTTTTGTATTGGGAAAGTCATGCCCGGTGAACTTTTGTATTGGGAAAGTCATGCCCGGTGAACTTTTGTATTGGGAAAGTCATGCCCGGTGAAATTTTGTATTGGGAAAGTCATGCCCGGTGAACTTTTGTATTGGGAAAGTCATGCCCGGTCAACTTTTGTACTGGGAAAGTCATGCCCGGTCAACTTTTGTATGGGAAAAGTCATGCCCGGTCAACTTTTGTATGTGAAAAGTCATGCCCGGTCAACTTTTGTATTGGGAAAGTCATGCACGGTGATCTTTTGTATTGGGAAAGTCATGCCCGGTGAACTTTTGTATTGGGAAAGTCATGTCCGGTGAACTTTTGTACTGGGAAAGTCATGCCCGGTGAACTTTTGTATTGGGAAAGTCATGCCCGGTGAACTTTTGTATTGGGAAAGTCATGCCCGGTGAACTTTTGTACTGGGAAAGTCATGCCCGGTGAACTTTTGTATGGGAAAAGTCATGTCCGGTGATCTTTTGTACTGGAAAAGTCATGCCCGTTGAACTTTTGTATTGGGAAAGTCATGCCCGGTGATCTTTTGTATTGGGAAAGTCATGCCCGGACAACTTTTGTATGGAAAAGTCATGCCCGGTGAACTTTTGTATTGGGAAAGTCATGCCCGGTGAACTTTTGTATTGGGAAAGTCATGCCCGGTGATCTTTTGTACTGGGAAAGTCATGCCCGGTGAACTTTTGTATGGGAAAAGTCATGCCCGGTGATCTTTTGTACTGGGAAAGTCATGCCCGGTGAACTTTTGTATTGGGAAAGTCATGCCCGGTGAACTTTTGTATGGAAAAAGTCATGCCCGGTGAACTTTTGTATGGGAAAAGTCATGCCCGGTGATCTTTTGTACTGGGAAAGTCATGCCCGGTCAATTTTTGTATTGGGAAAGTCATGCCCGGTGAACTTTTGTATGGGAAAAGTCATGCCCGGTGAACTTTTGTATTGGGAAAGTCATGCCCGGTGAACTTTTGTATGGGAAAAGTCAGGCCCGGTGAACTTTTGTATTGGGAAAGTCATGCCCGGTGAACTTTTGTATTGGGAAAGTCATGCCGGTGAACTTTTGTATTGGGAAAGTCATGCCCGGTGAACTTTTGTATAGGAAAAGTCATGCCCGGTGAACTTTTGTATTGGAAAGTCATGCCCGGTCAACTTTTGTATTGGGAAAGTCATGCCCGGTGAACTTTTGTACTGGGAAAGTCATGCCCGGTGAACTTTTGTATTGGGAAAGTCATGCCCGGTCAACTTTTGTATTGGGAAAGTCATGCCCGGTGAACTTTTGTATGGGAAAAGTCATGCCCGGTGATCTTTTGTACTGGGAAAGTCATGCCCGGTGAACTTTTGTATTGGGAAAGTCATGCCCGGTGAACTTTTGTATGGGAAAGTCATGCCCGGTAAACTTTTGTATTGGGAAAGTCATGCCCGGTGAACTTTTGTATTGGGAAAGTCATGCCCGGTGAACTTTTGTATTGGGAAAGTCATGCCCGGTCAACTTTTGTATTGGGAAAGTCATGCCCGGTGATCTTTTGTACTGGGAAAGTCATGCCCGGTGAACTTTTGTATGGGAAAAGTCATGCCCGGTGAACTTTTGTATTGGGAAAGTCATGCCCGGTGAACATTTGTACTGGGAAAGTCATGCCCGGTGATCTTTTGTACTGGGAAAGTCATGCCCGGTGAACTTTTGTATTGGGAAAGTCATGCCCGGTGAACTTTTGTATTGGGAAAGTCATGCCCGGTGAACTTTTGTATTGGGAAAGTCATGCCCGGTGAACTTTTGTATTGGGAAAGTCATGCCCGGTGATCTTTTGTACTGGGAAAGTCATGCCCGGTGAACTTTTGTATGGGAAAAGTCATGCCCGGTGAACTTTTGTATTGGGAAAGTCATGCCCGGTGAACTTTTGTATTGGGAAAGTCATGCCCGGTGAACTTTTGTATTGGGAAAGTCATGCCCGGTGAACTTTTGTATTGGGAAAGTCATGCCCGGTGAACTTTTGTATTGGGAAAGTCATTCCCGTGAACTTTTGTATTGGGAAAGTCATGCCCGGTGAACTTTTGTACTGGGAATGTCATGCCCGGTCAACTTTTGTATGGGAAAAGTCATGCCCGGTCAACTTTTGTATTGGGAAAGTCATGCCCGGTGATCTTTTGTATTGGGAAAGTCATGCCCGGTGAACTTTTGTATTGGGAAAGTCATGCCCGGTGAACTTTTGTACTGGGAAAGTCATGCCCGGTGAACTTTTGTATTGGGAAAGTCATGCCCGGTGAACTTTTGTATTGGGAAAGTCATGCCCGGTGAAATTTTGTACTGGGAAAGTCATGCCCGGTGAACTTTTGTATGGGAAAAGTCATGTCCGGTGATCTTTTGTACTGGAAAAGTCATGCCCGTTGAACTTTTGTATTGGGAAAGTCATGCCCGGTGATCTTTTGTATTGGGAAAGTCATGCCCGGACAACTTTTGTATGGGAAAAGTCATGCCCGGTGAACTTTTGTATTGGGAAAGTCATGCCCGGTGAACTTTTGTATTGGGAAAGTCATGCCCGGTGATCTTTTGTACTGGGAAAGTCATGCCCGGTGAACTTTTGTATGGGAAAAGTCATGCCCGGTGATCTTTTGTACTGGGAAAGTCATGCCCGGTGAACTTTTGTATTGGGAAAGTCATGCCCGGTGAACTTTTGTAAGTCATGCCCGGTGAACTTTTGTATTGGGAAAGTCATGCCCGGTGATCTTTTGTACTGGGAAAGTCATGCCCGGTGAACTTTTGTATTGGGAAAGTCATGTCCGGTGAACTTTTGTATGGGAAAAGTCATGCCCGGTGAACTTTTGTATTGGGAAAGTCATGCCCGGTCAACTTTTGTATTGGGAAAGTCATGCCCGGTGAACTTTTGTACTGGGAAAGTCATGCCCGGTGAACTTTTGTATTGGGAAAGTCATGCCCGGTCAACTTTTGTATTGGAAAGTCATGCCCGGTGAACTTTTGTATTGGGAAAGTCATGCCCGGTGATCTTTTGTATTGGGAAAGTCATGCCCGGTGAACTTTTGTATTGGGAATGTCATGCCCGGTGAACTTTTGTACTGGGAAAGTCATGCCCGGTGAACTTTTGTATTGGGAAAGTCATGCCCGGTGAACTTTTGTATTGGGAAAGTCATGCCCGGTGAACTTTTGTACTGGGAAAGTCATGCCCGGTGAACTTTTGTATGGGAAAAGTCATGTCCGGTGATCTTTTGTACTGGAAAAGTCATGCCCGTTGAACTTTTGTATTGGGAAAGTCATGCCCGGTGATCTTTTGTATTAGGAAAGTCATGCCCGGACAACTTTTGTATGGGAAAAGTCATGCCCGGTGAACTTTTGTATTGGGAAAGTCATGCCCGGTGAACTTTTGTATTGGGAAAGTCATGCCCGGTGATCTTTTGTACTGGGAAAGTCATGCCCGGTGAACTTTTGTATGGGAAAAGTCATGCCCGGTGATCTTTTGTACTGGGAAAGTCATGCCCGGTGAACTTTTGTATTGGGAAAGTCATGCCCGGTGAACTTTTGTATGGGAAAAGTCATGCCCGGTGAACTTTTGTATGGGAAAAGTCATGCCCGGTGATCTTTTGTACTGGGAAAGTCATGCCCGGTCAACTTTTGTATTGGGAAAGTCATGCCCGGTGAACTTTTGTATGGGAAAAGTCATGCCCGGTGAACTTTTGTATTGGGAAAGTCATGCCCGGTGAACTTTTGTATGGGAAAAGTCAGGCCCGGTGAACTTTTGTATTGGGAAAGTCATGCCCGGTGAACTTTTGTATTGGGAAAGTCATGCCCGGTGAACTTTTGTACTGGGAAAGTCATGGTTGGTGAACTTTTGTATTGGGAAAGTCATGCCCGGTGAACTTTTGTATTGGGAAAGTCATGCCCGGTAAACTTTTGTATTGGGAAAGTCATGCCCGGTGAACTTTTGTATTGGGAAAGTCATGCCCGGTCAACTTTTGTATTGGGAAAGTCATGCCCGGTGATCTTTTGTACTGGGAAAGTCATGCCCGGTGAACTTTTGTATGGGAAAAGTCATGCCCGGTGAACTTTTGTATTGGGAAAGTCATGCCCGGTGAACATATGTACTGGGAAAGTCATGCCCGGTGATCTTTTGTACTGGGAAAGTCATGCCCGGTGAACTTTTGTTTGGGAAAGTCATGCCCGGTGAACTTTTGTATTGGGAAAGTCATGCCCGGTGAACTTTTGTATTGGGAAAGTCATGCCCGGTGAACTTTTGTATTGGGAAATTCATGCCCGGTGATCTTTTGTACTGGGAAAGTCATGCCCGGTGAACTTTTGTATGGGAAAAGTCATGCCCGGTGAACTTTTGTACTGGGAAAGTCATGCCCGGTGAACTTTTGTATTGGGAAAGTCATGCCCGGTGAACTTTTGTATTGGGAAAGTCATGCCCGGTGAACTTTTGTATTGGGAAAGTCATGCCCGGTGAACTTTTGTATTGGGAAAGTCATGCCCGGTGAACTTTTGTACTGGGAAAGTCATGCCCGGTCAACTTTTGTATGGGAAAAGTCATGCCCGGTCAACTTTTGTATGGGAAAAGTCATGCCCGGTCAACTTTTGTATTGGGAAAGTCATGCCCGGTGATCTTTTGTATTGGGAAAGTCATGCCCGGTGAACTTTTGTATTGGGAAAGTCATGCCCGGTGAACTTTTGTACTGGGAAAGTCATGCCCGGTGAACTTTTGTATTGGGAAAGTCATGCCCGGTGAACTTTTGTATTGGGAAAGTCATGCCCGGAGAACTTTTGTACTGGGAAAGTCATGCCCGGTGAACTTTTGTATGGGAAAAGTCATGTCCGGTGAACTTTTGTATTGGGAAAGTCATGCCCGGTGAACTTTTGTATTGGGAAAGTCATGCCCGGACAACTTTTGTATGGGAAAAGTCATGCCCGGTGAACTTTTGTATTGGGAAAGTCATGCCCGGTGAACTTTTGTATTGGGAAAGTCATGCCCGGTGATCTTTTGTACTGGGAAAGTCATGCCCGGTGAACTTTTGTATGGGAAAAGTCATGCCCGGTGATCTTTTGTACTGGGAAAGTCATGCCCGGTGAACTTTTGTATTGGGAAAGTCATGCCCGGTGAACTTTTGTATGGGAAAAGTCATGCCCGGTGAACTTTTGTATTGGGAAAGTCATGCCCGGTGATCTTTTGTACTGGGAAAGTCATGCCCGGTGAACTTTTGTATTGGGAAAGTCATGCCCGGTGAACTTTTGTATAGGAAAAGTCATGCCCGGTGAACTTTTGTATTGGGAAAGTCATGCCCGGTCAACTTTTGTATTGGGAAAGTCATGCCCGGTGAACTTTTGTACTGGGAAAGTCATGCCCGGTGAACTTTTGTATTGGGAAAGTCATGCCCGGTCAACTTTTGTATTGGGAAAGTCATGCCCGGTGAACTTTTGTATGGGAAAAGTCATGCCCGGTGATCTTTTGTACTGGGAAAGTCATGCCCGGTGAACTTTTGTATTGGGAAAGTCATGCCCGGTGAACTTTTGTATGGGAAAAGTCATGCCCGGTGAACTTTTGTATTGGGAAAGTCATGCCCGGTGATCTTTTGTATTGGGAAAGTCATGCCCGGACAACTTTTGTATGGGAAAAGTCATGCCCGGTGAACTTTTGTATTGGGAAAGTCATGCCCGGTGAACTTTTGTATTGGGAAAGTCATGCCCGGTGATCTTTTGTACTGGGAAAGTCATGCCCGGTGAACTTTTGTATGGGAAAAGTCATGCCCGGTGATCTTTTGTACTGGGAAAGTCATGCCCGGTGAACTTTTGTATTGGGAAAGTCATGCCCGGTGAACTTTTGTATGGGAAAAGTCATGCCCGGTGAACTTTTGTATTGGGAAAGTCATGCCCGGTGATCTTTTGTACTGGGAAAGTCATGCCCGGTGAACTTTTGTATTGGGAAAGTCATGCCCGGTGAACTTTTGTATAGGAAAAGTCATGCCCGGTGAACTTTTGTATTGGGAAAGTCATGCCCGGTCAACTTTTGTATTGGGAAAGTCATGCCCGGTGAACTTTTGTACTGGGAAAGTCATGCCCGGTGAACTTTTGTATTGGGAAAGTCATGCCCGGTCAACTTTTGTATTGGGAAAGTCATGCCCGGTGAACTTTTGTATGGGAAAAGTCATGCCCGGTGAACTTTTGTATTGGGAAAGTCATGCCCGGTGAACTTTTGTATTGGGAATGTCATGCCCGGTGAACTTTTGTATTGGGAAAGTCATGCCCGGTGAACTTTTGTATTGGGAACGTCATGCCCGGTGAACTTTTGTACTGGGAAAGTCATGCCCGGTGAACTTTTGTATTGGGAAAGACATGCCCGGTCAACTTTTGTATTGGGAAAGTCATGCCCGGTGAACTTTTGTATTGGGAAAGTCATGCCCGGTGAACTTTTGTATTGGGAAAGTCATGCCCGGTGAACTTTTGTATTGGGAAAGTCATGCCCGGTGAACTTTTGTATTGGGAAAGTCATGCCCGGTGAACTTTTGTACTGGGAAAGTCATGCCCGGTGAACTTTTGTATGGGAAAAGTCATGTCCGGTGATCTTTTGTACTGGAAAAGTCATGCCCGTTGAACTTTTGTATTGGGAAAGTCATGCCCGGTGATCTTTTGTATTGGGAAAGTCATGCCCGGACAACTTTTGTATGGGAAAAGTCATGCCCGGTGAACTTTTGTATTGGGAAAGTCATGCCCGGTGAACTTTTGTATTGGGAAAGTCATGCCCGGTGATCTTTTGTACTGGGAAAGTCATACCCGGTGAACTTTTGTATGGGAAAAGTCATGCCCGGTGATCTTTTGTACTGGGAAAGTCATGCCCGGTGAACTTTTGTATTGGGAAAGTCATGCCCGGTGAACTTTTGTATGGGAAAAGTCATGCCCGGTGAACTTTTGTATTGGGAAAGTCATGCCCGGTGATCTTTTGTACTGGGAAAGTCATGCCCTGTGAACTTTTGTATTGGGAAAGTCATGCCCGGTGAACTTTTGTATGGGAAAAGTCATGCCCGGTGAACTTTTGTATTGGGAAAGTCATGCCCGGTCAACTTTTGTATTGGGAAAGTCATGCCCGGTGAACTTTTGTACTGGGAAAGTCATGCCCGGTGAACTTTTGTATTGGGAAAGTCATGCCCGGTCAACTTTTGTATTGGGAAAGTCATGCCCGGTGAACTTTTGTATGGGAAAAGTCATGCCCGGTGAACTTTTGTATTGGGAAAGTCATGCCCGGTGAACTTTTGTATTGGGAAAGTCATGCCCGGTGAACTTTTGTATTGGGAAAGTCATGCCCGGTGAACTTTTGTATTGGGAAAGTCATGCCCGGTGAACTTTTGTACTGGGAAAGTCATGCCGGTGAACTTTTGTATTGGGAAAGTCATGCCCGGTCAACTTTTGTATTAGGAAAGTCATGCCCGGTCAACTTTTGTATTGGGAAAGTCATGCCCGGTGAACTTTTGTACTGGGAAAGTCATGCCCGGTGAACTTTTGTATTGGGAAAGTCATGCCCGGTGAACTTTTGTATTGGGAAAGTCATGCCCGGTGAACTTTTGTATTGGGAAAGTCATGCCCGGTGAACTTTTGTACTGGGAAAGTCATGCCCGGTGAACTTTTGTATTGGGAAAGTCATGCCCGGTGAACTTTTGTATTGGGAAAGTCATGCCCGGTGAACTTTTGTATTGGGAAAGTCATGCCCGGTGAACTTTTGTATTGGGAAAGTCATGCCCGGTGAACTTTTGTATTGGGAAAGTCATGCCCGGTGAACTTTTGTACTGGGAAAGTCATGCCCGGTGAACTTTTGTATTGGGAAAGTCATGCCCGGTGAACTTTTGTACTGGGAAAGTCATGCCCGGTGAACTTTTGTATTGGGAAAGTCATGCCCGGTGAACTTTTGTACTGGGAAAGTCATGCCCGGTGAACTTTTGTATTGGGAAAGTCATGCCCGGTGATCTTTTGTACTGGGAAAGTCATGCCCGGTCAACTTTTGTATTGGGAAAGTAATGCCCGGTCAACTTTTGTATTGGGAAAGTCATGCCCGGTGAACTTTTGTATGGGAAAAGTCATGCCCGGTGAACTTTTGTATTGGGAAAGTCATGCCCGGTGATCTTTTGTATTGGGAAAGTCAGCCCGGTCAACTTTTGTATTAGGAAAGTCATGCCCGGTGAACTTTTGTATTGGGAAAGTCATGCCCGGTGATCTTTTGTACTGGGAAAGTCATGCCCGGTGAACTTTTGTATTGGGAAAGTCATGCCCGGTGAACTTTTGTATTGGGAAAGTCATGCCCGGTGATCTTTTGTACTGGGAAAGTCATGCCCGGTCAACTTTTGTATTGGGAAAGTCATGCCCGGTGAACTTTTGTATGGGAAAAGTCATGCCCGGTCAACTTTTGTATTGGGAAAGTCATGCCCGGTGAACTTTTGTATTGGGAAAGTCATGCCCGGTGAACTTTTGTATTGGGAAAGTCATGCCCGGTGAACTTTTGTACTGGGAAAGTCATGCCCGGTGAACTTTTGTATGGGAAAAGTCATGTCCGGTGATCTTTTGTACTGGAAAAGTCATGCCCGTTGAACTTTTGTATTGGGAAAGTCATCCCCGGTGATCTTTTGTATTGGGAAAGTCATGCCCGGACAACTTTTGTATGGGAAAAGTCATGCCCGGTGAACTTTTGTATTGGGAAAGTCATGCCCGGTGAACTTTTGTATTGGGAAAGTCATGCCCGGTGATCTTTTGTACTGGGAAAGTCATGCCCGGTGAACTTTTGTATGGGAAAAGTCATGCCCGGTGATCTTTTGTACTGGGAAAGTCATGCCCGGTGAACTTTTGTATTGGGAAAGTCATGCCCGGTGAACTTTTGTATGGGAAAAGTCATGCCCGGTGAACTTTTGTATTGGGAAAGTCATGCCCGGTGATCTTTTGTACTGGGAAAGTCATGCCCGGTGAACTTTTGTATTGGGAAAGTCATGCCCGGTGAACTTTTGTATGGGAAAAGTCATGCCCGGTGAACTTTTGTATTGGGAATGTCATGCCCGGTCAACTTTTGTATTGGGAAAGTCATGCCCGGTGAACTTTTGTACTGGGAAAGTCATGCCCGGTGAACTTTTGTATTGGGAAAGTCATGCCCGGTCAACTTTTGTATTGGGAAAGTCATGCCCGGTGAACTTTTGTATGGGAAAAGTCATGCCCGGTGAACTTTTGTATTGGGAAAGTCATGCCCGGTGAACTTTTGTATTGGGAATGTCATGCCCGGTGAACTTTTGTATTGGGAAAGTCATGCCCGGTGAACTTTTGTATTGGGAAAGTCATGCCCGGTGAACTTTTGTACTGGGAAAGTCATGCCCGGTGAACTTTTGTATTGGGAAAGTCATGCCCGGTCAACTTTTGTATTGGGAAAGTCATGCCCGGTGAACTTTTGTATTGGGAAAGTCATGCCCGGTGAACTTTTGTATTGGGAAAGTCATGCCCGGTGAACTTTTGTATTGGGAAAGTCATGCCCGGTGAACTTTTGTACCGGGAAAGTCATGCCCGGTGAACTTTTGTATGGGAAAAGTCATGTCCGGTGATCTTTTGTACTGGAAAAGTCATGCCCGTTGAACTTTTGTATTGGGAAAGTCATGCCCGGTGATCTTTTGTATTGGGAAAGTCATGCCCGGACAACTTTTGTATGGGAAAAGTCATGCCCGGTGAACTTTTGTATTGGGAAAGTCATGCCCGGTGAACTTTTGTATTGGGAAAGTCATGCCCGGTGATCTTTTGTACTGGGAAAGTCATGCCCGGTGAACTTTTGTATGGGAAAAGTCATGCCCGGTGATCTTTTGTACTGGGAAAGTCATGCCCGGTGAACTTTTGTATTGGGAAAGTCATGCCCGGTGAACTTTTGTATGGGAAAAGTCATGCCCGGTGAACTTTTGTATTGGGAAAGTCATGCCCGGTGATCTTTTGTACTGGGAAAGTCATGCCCGGTGAACTTTTGTATTGGGAAAGTCATGCCCGGTGAACTTTTGTATGGGAAAAGTCATGCCCGGTGAACTTTTGTATTGGGAAAGTCATGCCGGTCAACTTTTGTATTGGGAAAGTCATGCCCGGTGAACTTTTGTACTGGGAAAGTCATGCCCGGTGAACTTTTGTATTGGGAAAGTCATGCCCGGTCAACTTTTGTATTGGGAAAGTCATGCCCGGTGAACTTTTGTATGGGAAAAGTCATGCCCGGTGAACTTTTGTATTGGGAAAGTCATGCCCGGTGAACTTTTGTATTGGGAAAGTCATGCCCGGTGAACTTTTGTATTGGGAAAGTCATGCCCGGTGAACTTTTGTATTGGAAAAGTCATGCCCGGTGAACTTTTGTACTGGGAAAGTCATGCCCGGTGAACTTTTGTATTGGGAAAGTCATGCCCGGTCAACTTTTGTATTAGGAAAGTCATGCCCGGTGAACTTTTGTATTGGGAAAGTCATGCCCGGTGAACTTTTGTACTGGGAAAGTCATGCCCGGTGAACTTTTGTATTGGGAAAGTCATGCCCGGTGAACTTTTGTATTGGGAAAGTCATGCCCGGTGAACTTTTGTATTGGGAAAGTCATGCCCGGTGAACTTTTGTACTGGGAAAGTCATGCCCGGTGAACTTTTGTATTGGGAAAGTCATGCCCGGTGAACTTTTGTATTGGGAAAGTCATGCCCGGTGAACTTTTGTATGGGGAAAGTCATGCCCGGTGAACTTTTGTATTGGGAAAGTCATGCCCGGTGAACTTTTGTATTGGGAAAGTCATGCCCGGTGAACTTTTGTACTGGGAAAGTCATGCCCGGTGAACTTTTGTATTGGGAAAGTCATGCCCGGTGAACTTTTGTACTGGGAAAGTCATGCCCGGTGAACTTTTGTATTGGGAAAGTCATGCCCGGTGAACTTTTGTACTGGGAAAGTCATGCCCGGTGAACTTTTGTATTGGGAAAGTCAAGCCCGGTGATCTTTTGTACTGGGAAAGTCATGCTCGGTCAACTTTTGTATTGGGAAAGTAATGCCCGGTGATCTTTTGTACTGGGAAAGTCATGCCCGGTGAACTTTTGTATGGGAAAAGTCATGCCCGGTGAACTTTTGTATTGGGAAAGTCATGCCCGGTGATCTTTTGTATTGGGAAAGTCATGCCCGGTCAACTTTTGTATTAGGAAAGTCATGCCCGGTGAACTTTTGTATTGGGAAAGTCATGCCCTGTGATCTTTTGTACTGGGAAAGTCATGCCCGGTGAACTTTTGTATTGGGAAAGTCATGCCCGGTGAACTTTTGTATTGGGAAAGTCATGCCTGGTGATCTTTTGTACTGGGAAAGTCATGCCCGGTCAACTTTTGTATTGGGAAAGTCATGCCCGGTGAACTTTTGTATGGGAAAAGTCATGCCCGGTCAACTTTTGTATTGGGAAAGTCATGCCCGGTGAACTTTTGTATTGGGAAAGTCATGCCCGGTCAACTTTTGTATTGGGAAAGTCATGCCCGGTCAACTTTTGTATTGGGAAAGTCATGCCCGGTGAACTTTTGTACTGGGAAAGTCATGCCCGGTGAACTTTTGTATTGGGAAAGTCATGCCCGGTGAACTTTTGTATTGGGAAAGTCATGCCCGGTGAACTTTTGTACTGGGAAAGTCATGCCCGGTGAACTTTTGTATTGGGAAAGTCATGCCCGGTGATCTTTTGTACTGGGAAAGTCATGCCCGGTGAACGTTTGTATTGGGAAAGTCATGCCCGGTGAACTTTTGTATGGGAAAAGTCATGTCCGGTGAACTTTTGTATGGGAAAAGTCATGCCCGGTGAACTTTTGTATTGGGAAAGTCATGCCCGGTGATCTTTTGTACTGGGAAAGTCATGCCCGGTCAACTTTTGTATTGGGAAAGTAATGCCCGGTCAACTTTTGTATTGGGAAAGTCATGCCCGGTGAACTTTTGTATGGGAAAAGTCATGCCCGGTGAACTTTTGTATTGGGAAAGTCATGCCCGGTGATCTTTTGTACTGGGAAAGTCATGCCCGGTGAACTTTTGTATTGGGAAAGTCATGCCCGGTCAACTTTTGTATTGGGAAAGTCATGCCCGGTGAACTTTTGTATGGGAAAAGTCATGCCCGGTGAACTTTTGTATTGGGAAAGTCATGCCCGGTGAACTTTTGTATTGGGAAAGTCATGCCCGGTGAACTTTTGTATTGGGAAAGTCATGCCCGGTGAACTTTTGTATTGGGAAAGTCATGCCCGGTGAACTTTTGTACTGGGAAAGTCATGCCGGTGAACTTTTGTATTGGGAAAGTCATGCCCGGTCAACTTTTGTATTAGGAAAGTCATGCCCGGTGAACTTTTGTATTGGGAAAGTCATGCCCGGTGAACTTTTGTACTGGGAAAGTCATGCCCGGTGAACTTTTGTATTGGGAAAGTCATGCCCGGTGAACTTTTGTATTGGGAAAGTCATGCCCGGTGATCTTTTGTATTGGGAAAGTCATGCCCGGTGAACTTTTGTACTGGGAAAGTCATGCCCGGTGAACTTTTGTATTGGGAAAGTCATGCCCGGTGAACTTTTGTATTGGGAAAGTCATGCCCGGTGAACTTTTGTATTGGGAAAGTCATGCCCGGTGAACTTTTGTATTGGGAAAGTCATGCCCGGTGAACTTTTGTATTGGGAAAGTCATGCCCGGTGAACTTTTGTACTGGGAAAGTCATGCCCGGTGAACTTTTGTATTGGGAAAGTCATGCCCGGTGAACTTTTGTACTGGGAAAGTCATGCCCGGTGAACTTTTGTATTGGGAAAGTCATGCCCGGTGAACTTTTGTACTGGGAAAGTCATGCCCGGTGAACTTTTGTATTGGGAAAGTCATGCCCGGTGATCTTTTGTACTGGGAAAGTCATGCCCGGTCAACTTTTGTATTGGGAAAGTAATGCCCGGTCAACTTTTGTATTGGGAAAGTCATGCCCGGTGAACTTTTGTATGGGAAAAGTCATGCCCGGTGAACTTTTGTATTGGGAAAGTCATGCCCGGTGATCTTTTGTATTGGGAAAGTCATGCCCGGTCAACTTTTGTATTAGGAAAGTCATGCCCGGTGAACTTTTGTATTGGGAAAGTCATGCCCGGTGAACTTTTGTATTGGGAAAGTCATGCCCGGTGATCTTTTGTACTGGGAAAGTCATGCCCGGTCAACTTTTGTATTGGGAAAGTCATGCCCGGTGAACTTTTGTATGGGAAAAGTCATGCCCGGTGAACTTTTGTATTGGGAAAGTCATGCCCGGTGATCTTTTGTACTGGGAAAGTCATGCCCGGTGAACTTTTGTATTGGGAAAGTCATGCCCGGTGAACTTTTGTATGGGAAAAGTCATGCCCGGTGAACTTTTGTATTGGGAAAGTCATGCCCGGTCAACTTTTGTATTGGGAAAGTCATGCCCGGTGAACTTTTGTACTGGGAAAGTCATGCCCGGTGAACTTTTGTATTGGGAAAGTCATGCCCGGTCAACTTTTGTATTGGGAAAGTCATGCCCGGTGAACTTTTGTATGGGAAAAGTCATGCCCGGTGAACTTTTGTATTGGGAAAGTCATGCCCTGTGAACTTTTGTATTGGGAATGTCATGCCCGGTGAACTTTTGTATTGGGAAAGTCATGCCCGGTGAACTTTTGTATTGGGAAAGTCATGCCCGGTCAACTTTTGTATTGGGAAAGTCATGCCCGGTGAACTTTTGTATTGGGAAAGTCATGCCCGGTGAACTTTTGTATTGGGAAAGTCATGCCCGGTGAACTTTTGTATTGGGAAAGTCATGCCCGGTGAACTTTTGTACCGGGAAAGTCATGCCCGGTGAACTTTTGTATGGGAAAAGTCATGTCCGGTGATCTTTTGTACTGGAAAAGTCATGCCCGTTGAACTTTTGTATTGGGAAAGTCATGCCCGGTGATCTTTTGTATTGGGAAAGTCATGCCCGGACAACTTTTGTATGGGAAAAGTCATGCCCGGTGAACTTTTGTATTGGGAAAGTCATGCCCGGTGAACTTTTGTATTGGGAAAGTCATGCCCGGTGATCTTTTGTACTGGGAAAGTCATGCCCGGTGAACTTTTGTATAGGAAAAGTCATGCCCGGTGATCTTTTGTACTGGGAAAGTCATGCCCGGTGAACTTTTGTATTGGGAAAGTCATGCCCGGTGAACTTTTGTATGGGAAAAGTCATGCCCGGTGAACTTTTGTATTGGGAAAGTCATGCCCGGTGATCTTTTGTACTGGAAAAGTCATGCCCGGTGAACTTTTGTATTGGGAAAGTCATGCCCGGTGAACTTTGTATGGGAAAAGTCATGCCCGGTGAACTTTTGTATTGGGAAAGTCATGCCCGGTCAACTTTTGTATTGGGAAAGTCATGCCCGGTGAACTTTTGTACTGGGAAAGTCATGCCCGGTGAACTTTTGTATTGGGAAAGTCATGCCCGGTCAACTTTTGTATTGGGAAAGTCATGCCCGGTGAACTTTTGTATGGGAAAAGTCATGCCCGGTGAACTTTTGTATTGGGAAAGTCATGCCCGGTGAACTTTTGTATTGGGAAAGTCATGCCCGGTGAACTTTTGTATTGGGAAAGTCATGCCCGGTGAACTTTTGTACTGGGAAAGTCATGCCCGGTGAACTTTTGTATTGGGAAAGTCATGCCCGGTCAACTTTTGTATTAGGAAAGTCATGCCCGGTGAACTTTTGTATTGGGAAAGTCATGCCCGGTGAACTTTTGTATTGGGAAAGTCATGCCCGGTGAACTTTTGTACTGGGAAAGTCATGCCCGGTGAACTTTTGTATTGGGAAAGTCATGCCCGGTGAACTTTTGTATTGGGAAAGTCATGCCCGGTGAACTTTTGTATTGGGAAAGTCATGCCCGGTGAACTTTTGTACTGGGAAAGTCATGCCCGGTGAACTTTTGTATTGGGAAAGTCATGCCCGGTGAACTTTTGTATTGGGAAAGTCATGCCCGGTGAACTTTTGTATTGGGAAAGTCATGCCCGGTGAACTTTTGTATTGGGAAAGTCATGCCCGGTGAACTTTTGTATTGGGAAAGTCATGCCCGGTGAACTTTTGTACTGGGAAAGTCATGCCCGGTGAACTTTTGTATTGGGAAAGTCATGCCCGGTGAACTTTTGTACTGGGAAAGTCATGCCCGGTGAACTTTTGTATTGGGAAAGTCATGCCCGGTGAACTTTTGTATTGGGAAAGTCATGCCCGGTCAACTTTTGTATTAGGAAAGTCATGCCCGGTGAACTTTTGTATTGGGAAAGTCATGCCCGGTGATCTTTTGTACTGGGAAAGTCATGCCCGGTGAACTTTTGTATTGGGAAAGTCATGCCCGGTGAACTTTTGTATTGGGAAAGTCATGCCCGGTGATCTTTTGTACTGGGAAAGTCATGCCCGGTCAACTTTTGTATTGGGAAAGTCATGCCCGGTGAACTTTTGTATGGGAAAAGTCATGCCCGGTCAACTTTTGTATTGGGAAAGTCATGCCCGGTGAACTTTTGTATTGGGAAAGTCATGCCCGGTGAACTTTTGTATTGGGAAAGTCATGCCCGGTCAACTTTTGTATTGGGAAAGTCATGCCCGGTGAACTTTTGTACTGGGAAAGTCATGCCCGGTCAACTTTTGTATTGGGAAAGTCATGCCCGGTGAACTTTTGTATTGGGAAAGTCATGCCCGGTGAACTTTTGTACTGGGAAAGTCATGCCCGGTGAACTTTTGTATTGGGAAAGTCATGCCCGGAGATCTTTTGTACTGGGAAAGTCATGCCCGGTGAACGTTTGTATTGGGAAAGTCATGCCCGGTGAACTTTTGTATGGGAAAAGTCATGCCCGGTGAACTTTTGTATGGGAAAAGTCATGCCCGGTGAACTTTAGTATGGGAAAAGTCATGCCCGGTGAACTTTTGTATGGGAAAAGTCATGCCCGGTGAACTTTTGTATTGGGAAAGTCATGCTTGGTGATCTTTTGTATTGGGAAAGTCATGCCCGGTGTACTTTTGTATTGGGAAAGTCATGCCCGGTGAACTTTTGTATTGGGAAAGTCATGCCCGGTGAACTTTTGTATTGGGAAAGTCATGCCCGGTGATCTTTTGTACTGGGAAAGTCATGCCCGGTCAACTTTTGTATTGTGAAAGTCATGCCCGGTGAACTTTTGTATGGGAAAAGTCATGCCCGGTCAACTTTTGTATTGGGAAAGTCATGCCCGGTGAACTTTTGTATTGGGAAAGTCATGCCCGGTGAACTTTTGTATTAGGAAAGTCATGCCCGGTGAACTTTTGTATTGGGAAAGTCATGCCCGGTGAACTTTTGTATTGGGAAAGTCATGCCCGGTGAACTTTTGTATTGGGAAAGTCATGCCCGGTGAACTTTTGTATGGGAAAAGTCATGCCCGGTGAACTTTTGTATGGGAAAAGTCATGCCCGGTGAACTTTTGTATTGGGAAAGTCATGCCCGGTGATCTTTTGTATTGGGAAAGTCATGCCCGGACAACTTTTGTATGGGAAAGGTCATGCCCGGTGAACTTTTGTATTGGGAAAGTCATGCCCGGTGAACTTTTATATTGGGAAAGTCATGCCCGGTGATCTTTTGTAATGGGAAAGTCATGCCCGGTGAACTTTTGTATGGGAAAAGTCATGCCCGGTGATCTTTTGTACTGGGAAAGTCATGCCCGGTGAACTTTTGTATTGGGAAAGTCATGCCCGGTGAACTTTTGTATGGGAAAAGTCATGCCCGGTGAACTTTTGTATGGGAAAAGTCATGCCCGGTGATCTTTTGTACTGGGAAAGTCATGCCCGGTCAACTTTTGTATTGGGAAAGTCATGCCCGGTGAACTTTTGTATGGGAAAAGTCATGCCCGGTGAACTTTTGTATTGGGAAAGTCATGCCCGGTGAACTTTTGTATGGGAAAAGTCAGGCCCGGTGAACTTTTGTATTGGGAAAGTCATGCCCGGTGAACTTTTGTATGGGAAAAGTCATGCCCGGTGAACTTTTGTATTGCGAAAGTCATGCCCGGTGAACATTTGTACTGGGAAAGTCATGCCCGGTGATCTTTTGTACTGGGAAAGTCATGCCCGGTGAACTTTTGTATTGGGAAAGTCATGCCCGGTGAACTTTTGTATTGGGAAAGTCATGCCCGGTGAACTTTTGTATTGGGAAAGTCATGCCCGGTGAACTTTTGTATTGGGAAAGTCATGCCCGGTGATCTTTTGTACTGGGAAAGTCATGCCCGGTGAACTTTTGTATGGGAAAAGTCATGCCCGGTGAACTTTTGTGCTGGGAAAGTCATGCCCGGTGAACTTTTGTATTGGGAAAGTCATGCCCGGTGAACTTTTGTATTGGGAAAGTCATGCCCGGTGAACTTTTGTATTGGGAAAGTCATGCCCGGTCAACTTTTGTATTGGGAAAGTCATGCCCGGTGAACTTTTGTATTGGGAAAGTCATGCCCGGTGAACTTTTGTACTGGGAAAGTCATGCCCGGTCAACTTTTGTATGGGAAAAGTCATGCCCGGTCAACTTTTGTATGGGAAAAGTCATGCCCGGTCAACTTTTGTATTGGGAAAGTCATGCCCGGTGATCTTTTGTATTGGGAAAGTCATGCCCGGTGAACTTTTGTATTGGGAAAGTCATGCCCGGTGAACTTTTGTACTGGGAAAGTCATGCCCGGTGTACTTTTGTATTGGGAAAGTCATGCCCGGTGAACTTTTGTATTGGGAAAGTCATGCCCGGTGAACTTTTGTACTGGGAAAGTCATGCCCGGTGAACTTTTGTATGGGAAAAGTCATGTCCGGTGATCTTTTGTACTGGAAAAGTCATGCCCGTTGAACTTTTGTATTGGGAAAGTCATGCCCGGTGATCTTTTGTATTGGGAAAGTCATGCCCGGACAACTTTTGTATGGGAAAAGTCATGCCCGGTGAACTTTTGTATTGGGAAAGTCATGCCCGGTGAACTTTTGTATTGGGAAAGTCATGCCCGGTGATCTTTTGTACTGGGAAAGTCATGCCCGGTGAACTTTTGTATTGGGAAAGTCATGCCCGGTGAACTTTTGTATGGGAAAAGTCATGCCCGGTGAACTTTTGTATGGGAAAAGTCATGCCCGGTGATCTTTTGTACTGGGAAAGTCATGCCCGGTCAACTTTTGTATTGGGACAGTCATGCCCGGTGAACTTTTGTATGGGAAAAGTCATGCCCGGTGAACTTTTGTATTGGGAAAGTCATGCCCGGTGAACTTTTGTATGGGAAAAGTCAGGCCCGGTGAACTTTTGTATTGGGAAAGTCATGCTCGGTGAACTTTTGTATTGGGAAAGTCATGCCCGGTGAACTTTTGTACTGGGAAAGTCATGCCCGGTGAACTTTTGTATTGGGAAAGTCATGCCCGGTGAACTTTTGTATTGGGAAAGTCATGCCCGGTGAACTTTTGTATTGGGAAAGTCATGCCCGGTGAAATTTTGTACTGGGAAAGTCATGCCCGGTGAACTTTTGTATTGGGAAAGTCATGCCCGGTGAACTTTTGTATTGGGAAAGTCATGCCCGGTGAACTTTTGTATTGGGAAAGTCATGCCCGGTGAACTTTTGTATTGGGAAAGTCATGCCCGGTGAACTTTTGTATTGGGAAAGTCATGCCCGGTGAACTTTTGTACTGGGAAAGTCATGCCCGGTGAACTTTTGTATTGGGAAAGTCATGCCCGGTGAACTTTTGTACTGGGAAAGTCATGCCCGGTGAACTTTTGTATTGGGAAAGTCATGCCCGGTGAACTTTTGTACTGGGAAAGTCATGCCCGGTGAACTTTTGTATTGGGAAAGTCAAGCCCGGTGATCTTTTGTACTGGGAAAGTCATGCTCGGTCAACTTTTGTATTGGGAAAGTAATGCCCGGTGATCTTTTGTACTGGGAAAGTCATGCCCGGTGAACTTTTGTATGGGAAAAGTCATGCCCGGTGAACTTTTGTATTGGGAAAGTCATGCCCGGTGATCTTTTGTATTGGGAAAGTCATGCCCGGTCAACTTTTGTATTAGGAAAGTCATGCCCGGTGAACTTTTGTATTGGGAAAGTCATGCCCGGTGATCTTTTGTACTGGGAAAGTCATGCCCGGTGAACTTTTGTATTGGGAAAGTCATGCCCGGTGAACTTTTGTATTGGGAAAGTCGTGCCCGGTGATCTTTTGTACTGGGAAAGTCATGCCCGGTCAACTTTTGTATTGGGAAAGTCATGCCCGGTGAACTTTTGTATGGGAAAAGTCATGCCCGGTCAACTTTTGTATTGGGAAAGTCATGCCCGGTGAACTTTTGTATTGGGAAAGTCATGCCCGGTGAACTTTTGTATTGGGAAAGTCATGCCCGGTCAACTTTTGTATTGGGAAAGTCATGCCCGGTGAACTTTTGTACTGGGAAAGTCATGCCCGGTCAACTTTTGTATTGGGAAAGTCATGCCCGGTGAACTTTTGTATTGGGAAAGTCATGCCCGGTGAACTTTTGTACTGGGAAAGTCATGCCCGGTGAACTTTTGTATTGGGAAAGTCATGCCCGGAGATCTTTTGTACTGGGAAAGTCATGCCCGGTGAACGTTTGTATTGGGAAAGTCATGCCCGGTGAACTTTTGTATGGGAAAAGTCATGCCCGGTGAACTTTTGTATGGGAAAAGTCATGCCCGGTGAACTTTAGTATGGGAAAAGTCATGCCCGGTGAACTTTTGTATGGGAAAAGTCATGCCCGGTGAACTTTTGTATTGGAAAAGTCATGCTTGGTGATCTTTTGTATTGGGAAAGTCATGCCCGGTGTACTTTTGTATTGGGAAAGTCATGCCCGGTGAACTTTTGTATTGGGAAAGTCATGCCCGGTGAACTTTTGTATTGGGAAAGTCATGCCCGGTGATCTTTTGTACTGGGAAAGTCATGCCCGGTCAACTTTTGTATTGTGAAAGTCATGCCCGGTGAACTTTTGTATGGGAAAAGTCATGCCCGGTCAACTTTTGTATTGGGAAAGTCATGCCCGGTGAACTTTTGTATTGGGAAAGTCATGCCCGGTGAACTTTTGTATTAGGAAAGTCATGCCCGGTGAACTTTTGTATTGGGAAAGTCATGCCCGGTGAACTTTTGTATTGGGAAAGTCATGCCCGGTGAACTTTTGTATTGGGAAAGTCATGCCCGGTGAACTTTTGTATGGGAAAAGTCATGCCCGGTGAACTTTTGTATGGGAAAAGTCATGCCCGGTGAACTTTTGTATTGGGAAAGTCATGCCCGGTGATCTTTTGTATTGGGAAAGTCATGCCCGGACAACTTTTGTATGGGAAAGGTCATGCCCGGTGAACTTTTGTATTGGGAAAGTCATGCCCGGTGAACTTTTATATTGGGAAAGTCATGCCCGGTGATCTTTTGTAATGGGAAAGTCATGCCCGGTGAACTTTTGTATGGGAAAAGTCATGCCCGGTGATCTTTTGTACTGGGAAAGTCATGCCCGGTGAACTTTTGTATTGGGAAAGTCATGCCCGGTGAACTTTTGTATGGGAAAAGTCATGCCCGGTGAACTTTTGTATGGGAAAAGTCATGCCCGGTGATCTTTTGTACTGGGAAAGTCATGCCCGGTCAACTTTTGTATTGGGAAAGTCATGCCCGGTGAACTTTTGTATGGGAAAAGTCATGCCCGGTGAACTTTTGTATTGGGAAAGTCATGCCCGGTGAACTTTTGTATGGGAAAAGTCAGGCCCGGTGAACTTTTGTATTGGGAAAGTCATGCCCGGTGAACTTTTGTATGGGAAAAGTCATGCCCGGTGAACTTTTGTATTGCGAAAGTCATGCCCGGTGAACATTTGTACTGGGAAAGTCATGCCCGGTGATCTTTTGTACTGGGAAAGTCATGCCCGGTGAACTTTTGTATGGGGAAAGTCATGCCCGGTGAACTTTTGTATTGGGAAAGTCATGCCCGGTGAACTTTTGTATTGGGAAAGTCATGCCCGGTGAACTTTTGTATTGGGAAAGTCATGCCCGGTGATCTTTTGTACTGGGAAAGTCATGCCCGGTGAACTTTTGTATGGGAAAAGTCATGCCCGGTGAACTTTTGTGCTGGGAAAGTCATGCCCGGTGAACTTTTGTATTGGGAAAGTCATGCCCGGTGAACTTTTGTATTGGGAAAGTCATGCCCGGTGAACTTTTGTATTGGGAAAGTCATGCCCGGTCAACTTTTGTATTGGGAAAGTCATGCCCGGTGAACTTTTGTATTGGGAAAGTCATGCCCGGTGAACTTTTGTACTGGGAAAGTCATGCCCGGTCAACTTTTGTATGGGAAAAGTCATGCCCGGTCAACTTTTGTATGGGAAAAGTCATGCCCGGTCAACTTTTGTATTGGGAAAGTCATGCCCGGTGATCTTTTGTATTGGGAAAGTCATGCCCGGTGAACTTTTGTATTGGGAAAGTCATGCCCGGTGAACTTTTGTACTGGGAAAGTCATGCCCGGTGTACTTTTGTATTGGGAAAGTCATGCCCGGTGAACTTTTGTATTGGGAAAGTCATGCCCGGTGAACTTTTGTACTGGGAAAGTCATGCCCGGTGAACTTTTGTATGGGAAAAGTCATGTCCGGTGATCTTTTGTACTGGAAAAGTCATGCCCGTTGAACTTTTGTATTGGGAAAGTCATGCCCGGTGATCTTTTGTATTGGGAAAGTCATGCCCGGACAACTTTTGTATGGGAAAAGTCATGCCCGGTGAACTTTTGTATTGGGAAAGTCATGCCCGGTGAACTTTTGTATTGGGAAAGTCATGCCCGGTGATCTTTTGTACTGGGAAAGTCATGCCCGGTGAACTTTTGTATTGGGAAAGTCATGCCCGGTGAACTTTTGTATGGGAAAAGTCATGCCCGGTGAACTTTTGTATGGGAAAAGTCATGCCCGGTGATCTTTTGTACTGGGAAAGTCATGCCCGGTCAACTTTTGTATTGGGACAGTCATGCCCGGTGAACTTTTGTATGGGAAAAGTCATGCCCGGTGAACTTTTGTATTGGGAAAGTCATGCCCGGTGAACTTTTGTATGGGAAAAGTCAGGCCCGGTGAACTTTTGTATTGGGAAAGTCATGCTCGGTGAACTTTTGTATTGGGAAAGTCATGCCCGGTGAACTTTTGTACTGGGAAAGTCATGCCCGGTGAACTTTTGTATTGGGAAAGTCATGCCCGGTGAACTTTTGTATTGGGAAAGTCATGCCCGGTGAACTTTTGTATTGGGAAAGTCATGCCCGGTGAACTTTTGTATTGGGAAAGTCATGCCCGGTGAACTTTTGTATTGGGAAAGTCATGCCCGGTGAACTTTTGTATTGGGAAAGTCATGCCCGGTGATCTTTTGTACTGGGAAAGTCATGCCCGGTGAACTTTTGTATGGGAAAAGTCATGCCCGGTGAACTTTTGTATTGGGAAAGTCATGCCCGGTGAACATTTGTACTGGGAAAGTCATGCCCGGTGATCTTTTGTACTGGGAACGTCATGCCCGGTGAACTTTTGTATTGGGAAAGTCATGCCCGGTGAACTTTTGTATTGGGAATGTCATGCCCGGTGAACTTTTGTATTGGGAAAGTCATGCCCGGTGAACTTTTGTATTGGGAAAGTCATGCCCGGTGATCTTTTGTACTGGGAAAGTCATGCCCGGTGAACTTTTGTATGGGAAAAGTCATGCCCGGTGAACTTTTGTACTGGGAAAGTCATGCCCGGTGAACTTTTGTATTGGGAAAGTCATGCCCGGTGAACTTTTGTATTGGGAAAGTCATGCCCGGTGAACTTTTGTATTGGGAAAGTCATGCCCGGTGAACTTTTGTATTGGGAAAGTCATGCCCGGTGAACTTTTGTATTGGGAAAGTCATGCCCGGTGATCTTTTGTACTGGGAAAGTCATGCCCGGTCAACTTTTGTATTGGGAAAGTCATGCCCGGTGAACTTTTGTATGGGAAAAGTCATGCCCGGTCAACTTTTGTATTGGGAAAGTCATGCCCGGTGAACTTTTGTACTGGAAAAGTCATGCCCGGTGAACTTTTGTATTGGGAAAGTCATGCCCGGTCAACTTTTGTATTGGGAAACTCATGCCCGGTCAACTTTTGTATTGGGAAAGTCATGCCCGGTGATCTTTTGTACTGGGAAAGTCATGCCCGGTGAACTTTTGTATTGGGAAAGTCATGCCCGGTGAACTTTTGTATGGGAAAAGTCATGCCCGGTCAACTTTTGTATTGGGAAAGTCATGCCCGGTCAACTTTTGTATGGGAAAAGTCATGCCCGGTGAACTTTTGTATTGGGAAAGTCATGCCCGGTCAACTTTTGTATTAGGAAAGTCATGCCCGGTGAACTATTGTATGGGAAAAGTCATGCCCGGTGATCTTTTTTACTGGGAAAGTCATGCCCGGTGAACTTTTGTATTGGGAAAGTCATGCCCGGTGAACTTTTGTATTGGGAAAGTCATGCCCGGTGAACTTTTGTATTGGGAAAGTCATGCCCGGTGAACTTTTGTACTGGAAAAGTCATGCCCGGTGAACTTTTGTATTGGGAAAGTCATGCCCGGTGAACTTTTGTATTGGGAAAGTCATGCCCGGTGAAGTTTTGTATTGGGAAAGTCATCCCCGGTCAACTTTTGTATTGGGAAAGTCATGCCCGGTGAACTTTTGTACTGGGAAAGTCATGCCCGGTGAACTTTTGTATTGGGAAAGTCATGCCCGGTGAACTTTTATATTGGGAAAATCATGCCCGGTCAACTTTTGTATGGGAAAAGTCATGCCCGGTGAACTTTTGTATGGGAAAAGTCATGCCCGGTGAACTTTTGTATTGGGAAAGTCATGCCCGGTGATCTTTTGTATTGGGAAAGTCATGCCCGGTCAACTTTTGTATTGGGAAAGTCATGCCCGGTGAACTTTTGTATTGGGAAAGTCATGCCCGGTGAACTTTTGTATTGGGAAAGTCATGCCCGGTGAACTTTTGTACTGGGAAAGTCATGCCCGGTGAACTTTTGTATTGGGAAAGTCATGCCCGGTGAACTTTTGTATTGGGAAAGTCATGCCCGGTCAACTTTTGTATTGGGAAAGTCATGCCCGGTGATCTTTTGTACTGGGAAAGTCATGCCCGGTGAACTTTTGTATTGGGAAAGTCATGCCCGGTGAACTTTTGTATTGGGAAAGTCATGCCCGGTGATCTTTTGTACTGGGAAAGTCATGCCCGGTGAACTTTTGTATGGGAAAAGTCATGCCCGGTGAACTTTTGTATGGGAAAAGTCATGCCCGGTGAACTTTTGTATTGGGAAAGTCATGCCCGGTGAACTTTTGTATGGGAAAGTCATGCCCGGTGAACTTTTGTATTGGGAAAGTCATGCCCGTTGAACTTTTGTATTGGGAAAGTCATGCCCGGTGAACTTTTGTATTGGGAAAGTCATGCCCGGTGAACTTTTGTATTGGGAAAGTCATGCCCGGTGATCTTTTGTACTGGGAAAGTCATGCCCGGTGAAATTTTGTATGGGAAAAGTCATGCCCGGTGAACTTTTGTATTGGGAAAGTCATGCCCGGTGAACTTTTGTATTGGGAAAGTCATGCCCGGTGAACTTTTGTACTGGGAAAGTCGTGCCCGGTGAACTTTTGTATTGGGAAAGTCATGCCCGGTGATCTTTTGTATGGGAAAAGTCATGCCCGGTGATCTTTTGTACTGGGAAAGTCATGCCCGGTGAACTTTTGTATTGGGAAAGTCATGCCCGGTGAACTTTTGTACTGGGAAAGTCATGCCCGGTGAACTTTTGTACTGGGAAAGTCATGCCCGGTGAACTTTTGTATGGGAAAAGTCATGCCCGGTGAACTTTTGAATTGGGAAAGTCATGCCCGGTGAACTTTTGTACTGGGAAAGTCATGCCCGTTGAACTTTTGTATTGGGAAAGTCATGCCAGGTGAACTTTTGTATTGGGAAAGACATGCCCGGTGATCTTTTGTACTGGGAAAGTCATGCCCGGTGAACTTTTGTATGGGAAAAGTCATGCCCGGTGAACTTTTGTATTGGGAAAGTCATGCCCGGTGATCTTTTGTACTGGGAAAGCCATGCCCGGTGAACTTTTGTATGGGAAAAGTCATGCCCGGTGAACTTTTGTATTGGGAAAGTCATGCCCGGTGAACTTTTGTATTGGGAAAGTCATGCCCGGTGAACTTTTGTACTGGGAAAGTCATGCCCGGTGAACTTTTGTATTGGGAAAGTCATGCCCGGTGAACTTTTGTATTGGGAAAGTCATGCCCGGTGAACTTTTGTGTTGGGAAAGTCTTGCCCGGTGAACTTTTGTATTGGGAAAGTCATGCCCGGTCAACTCTTGTATGGGAAAAGTCATGCCCGGTGAACTTTTGTATTGGGAAAGTCATGCCCGGTCAACTTTTGTATTAGGAAAGTCATGCCCGGTGAACTTTTGTATGGGAAAAGTCATGCCCGGTGATCTTTTTTACTGGGAAAGTCATGCCCGGTGAACTTTTGTATTGGGAAAGTCATGCCCGGTGAACTTTTGTATTGGGAAAGTCATGCCCGGTGAAGTTTTGTATTGGGAAAGTCATGCCCGGTGAACTTTTGTACTGGGAAAGTCATGCCCGGTGAACTTTTGTACTGGGAAAGTCATGCCCGGTGAACTTTTGTATGGGAAAAGTCATGCCCGGTGATCTTTTTTACTGGGAAAGTCATGCCCGGTGAACTTTTGTATGGGAAAAGTCATGCCCGGTGAACTTTTGTATTGGGAAAGTCATGCCCGGTGAACTTTTGTATTGGGAAAGTCATGCCCGGTGAACTTTTGTACTGGGAAAGTCATGCCCGGTGAACTTTTGTACTGGGAAAGTCATGGCCGGTGAACTTTTGTATGGGAAAAGTCATGCCCGGTGAACTTTTGAATTGGGAAAGTCATGCCCGGTGAACTTTTGTACTGGGAAAGTCATGCCCGGTGAACTTTTGTATTGGGAAAGTCATGCCCGGCGAACTTTTGTATTGGGAAAGTCATGCCCGGTGATCTTTTGTACTGGGAAAGTCATGCCCGGTGAACTTTTGTATGGGAAAAGTCATGCCCGGTGAACTTTTGTATTGGGAAAGTCATGCCCGGTGATCTTTTGTACTGGGAAAGTCATGCCCGGTGAACTTTTGTATGGGAAAAGTCATGCCCGGTGAAATTTTGTATTGGGAAAGTCATGCCCGGTGAACTTTTGTATTGGGAAAGTCATGCCCGGTGAACTTTTGTACTGGGAAAGTCATGCCCGGTGAACTTTTGTACTGGGAAAGTCATGCCCGGTGAACTTTTGTATGGGAAAAGTCATGCCCGGTGAACTTTTGTATTGGGAAAGTCATGCCCGGTGAACTTTTGTATTGGGAAAGTCATGCCCGGTGAACTTTTGTATTGGGAATGTCATGCCCGGTGAAATTTTGTATTGGGAAAGTCATGCCCGGTGAACTTTTGTATTGGGAAAGTCATGCCCGGTGATCTTTTGTACTGGGAAAGTCATGCCCGGTGAACTTTTGTATGGGAAAAGTCATCTCCGGTGAACTTTTGTATTAAGAAAGTCATGCCCGGTGATCTTTTGTACTGGGAAAGTCATGCCCGGTGAACTTTTGTATTGGGAAAGTCATGCCCGGTGATCTTTTGTACTGGGAAAGTCATGCCCGGTGAACTTTTGTATGGGAAAAGTCATGCCCGGTGAACTTTTGTATTGGGAAAGTCATGCCCGGTGAACTTTTGTATTGGGAAAGTCATGCCCGGTGAACTTTTGTATTGGGAAAGTCATGCCCGGTGAAATTTTGTATTGGGAAAGTCATGCCCGGTGAACTTTTGTATTGGGAAAGTCATGCCCGGTGATCTTTTGTACTGGGAAAGTCATGCCCGGTGAACTTTTGTATGGGAAAAGTCATCTCCGGTGAACTTTTGTATTAAGAAAGTCATGCCCGGTCAACTTTTGTATTGTGAAAGTCATGCCCGGTGAACTTTTGTATTGGGAAAGTCATGCCCGGTGAACTTTTGTATTGGGAAAGTCATGCCCGGTCAACTTTTGTATTGGGAAAGTCATGCCCGGTGAACTTTTGTATTGGGAAAGTCATGCCGGGTGAACTTTTGTACTGGGAAAGTCATGCCCGGTGAACTTTTGTACTGGGAAAGTCATGCCCGGTCAACTTTTGTATTGGGAAAGTCATGCCCGGTGATCTTTTGTACTGGGAAAGTCATGCCCGGTGAACTTTTGTACTGGGATAGTCATGCCCGGTGAACTTTTGTATTGGGAAAGTCATGCCCGGTCAACTTTTGTATTGGGAAAGTCATGCCCGGTGAACTTTTGTATTGGGAAAGTCATGCCCGGTGAACTTTTGTACTGGGAAAGTCATGCCCGGTGAACTTTTGTACTGGGAAAGTCATGCCCGGTCAACTTTTGTATTGGGAAAGTCATGCCCGGTGATCTTTTGTACTGGGAAAGTCATGCCCGGTGAACTTTTGTACTGGGAAAGTCATGCCCGGTGAACTTTTGTATTGGGAAAGTCATGCCAGGTGAACTTTTGTATTGGGAAAGTCATGCCCGGTGAACTTTTGTATTGGGAAAGTCATGCCCGGTGAACTTTTGTATTGGGAAAGTCATGCCCGGTGAACTTTTGTATTGGGAAAGTCATGCCCGGTGAACTTTTGTATTGGGAAAGTCATTCCCGGTGAACTTTTGTATTGGGAAAGTCATGCCCGGTGATCTTTTGTACTGGGAAAGTCATGCCCGGTGAACTTTTGTATGGGAAAAGTCATGCCCGGTGAACTTTTGTATTGGGAAAGTCATGCCCGGTCAACTTTTGTATTGGGAAAGTCATGCCCGGTCAACTTTTGTATTGGGAAAGTCATGCCCGGTGATCTTTTGTACTGGGAAAGTCATGCCCGGTGAACTTTTGTATTGGGAAAATCATGCCCGGTGAACTTTTGTATGGGAAAAGTCATGCCCGGTCAACTTTTGTATTGGGAAAGTCATGCCCGGTCAACTTTTGTATGGGAAAAGTCATGCCCGGTGAACTTTTGTATTGGGAAAGTCATGCCCGGTCAACTTTTGTATTGGGAAAGTCATGCCCGGTCAACTTTTGTATTGGGAAAGTCATGCCCGGTGATCTTTTGTACTGGGAAAGTCATGCCCGGTGAACTTTTGTATTGGGAAAGTCATGCCCGGTGAACTTTTGTATTGGGAAAGTCATGCCCGGTGAACTTTTGTACTGGGAAAGTCATGCCCGGTGAACTTTTGTATTGGGAAAGTCATGCCCGGTGAACTTTTGTATTGGGAAAGTCATGCCCGGTCAACTCTTGTATGGGAAAAGTCATGCCCGGTGAACTTTTGTATTGGGAAAGTCATGCCCGGTCAACTTTTGTATTAGGAAAGTCATGCCCGGTGAACTTTTGTATGGGAAAAGTCATGCCCGGTGATCTTTTTTACTGGGAAAGTCATGCCCGGTGAACTTTTGTATTGGGAAAGTCATGCCCGGTGAACTTTTGTATTGGGAAAGTCATGCCTGGTGAACTTTTGTATTGGGAAAGTCATGCCCGGTGAACTTTTGTACTGGAAAAGTCATGCCCGGTGAACTTTTGTATTGGGAAAGTCATGCCCGGTGAACTTTTGTATTGGGAAAGTCATGCCCGGTGAAGTTTTGTATTGGGAAAGTCATCCCCGGTCAACTTTTGTATTGGGAAAGTCATGCCCGGTGAACTTTTGTACTGGGAAAGTCATGCCCGGTGAACTTTTGTATTGGGAAAGTCATGCTCGGTGAACTTTTATATTGGGAAAGTCATGCCCGGTCAACTTTTGTATGGGAAAAGTCATGCCCGGTGAACTTTTGTATGGGAAAAGTCATGCCCGGTGAACTTTTGTATTGGGAAAGTCATGCCCGGTGATCTTTTGTATTGGGAAAGTCATGCCCGGTCAACTTTTGTATTGGGAAAGTCATGCCCGGTGAACTTTTGTATTGGGAAAGTCATGCCCGGTGAACTTTTGTATTGGGAAAGTCATGCCCGGTGAACTTTTGTACTGCGAAAGTCATGCCCGGTGAACTTTTGTATTGGGAAAGTCATGCCCGGTGAACTTTTGTATTGGGAAAGTCATGCCCGGTCAACTTTTGTATTGGGAAAGTCATGCCCGGTGATCTTTTGTACTGGGAAAGTCATGCCCGGTGAACTTTTGTATTTGGAAAGTCATGCCCGGTGAACTTTTGTATTGGGAAAGTCATGCCCGGTGATCTTTTGTACTGGGAAAGTCATGCCCGGTGAACTTTTGTATGGGAAAAATCATGCCCGGTGAACTTTTGTATGGGAAAAGTCATGCCCGGTGAACTTTTGTATTGGGAAAGTCATGCCCGGTGAACTTTTGTATGGGAAAGTCATGCCCGGTGAACTTTTGTATTGGGAAAGTCATGCCCGTTGAACTTTTGTATTGGGAAAGTCATGCCCGGTGAACTTTTGTATTGGGAAAGTCATGCCCGGTGAACTTTTGTATTGGGAAAGTCATGCCCGGTGATCTTTTGTACTGGGAAAGTCATGCCCGGTGAAATTTTGTATGGGAAAAGTCATGCCCGGTGAACTTTTGTATTGGGAAAGTCATGCCCGGTGAACTTTTGTATTGGGAAAGTCATGCCCGGTGAACTTTTGTACTGGGAAAGTCATGCCCGGTGAACTTTTGTATTGGGAAAGTCATGCCCGGTGAACTTTTGTATGGGAAAAGTCATGCCCGGTGATCTTTTGTACTGGGAAAGTCATGCCCGGTGAACTTTTGTATTGGGAAAGTCATGCCCGGTGAACTTTTGTACTGGGAAAGTCATGCCCGGTGAACTTTTGTACTGGGAAAGTCATGCCCGGTGAACTTTTGTATGGGAAAAGTCATGCCCGGTGAACTTTTGAATTGGGAAAGTCATGCCCGGTGAACTTTTGTACTGGGAAAGTCATGCCCGGTGAACTTTTGTATTGGGAAAGTCATGCCCGGTGAACTTTTGTATTGGGAAAGTCATGCCCGGTGATCTTTTGTACTGGGAAAGTCATGCCCGGTGAACTTTTGTATGGGAAAAGTCATGCCCGGTGAACTTTTGTATTGGGAAAGTCATGCCCGGTGATCTTTTGTACTGGGAAAGTCATGCCCGGTGAACTTTTGTATGGGAAAAGTCATGCCCGGTGAACTTTTGTATTGGGAACGTCATGCCCGGTGAACTTTTATATTGGGAAAGTCATGCCCGGTGAACTTTTGTACTGGGAAAGTCATGCCCGGTGAACTTTTGTATTGGGAAAGTCATGCCCGGTGAACTTTTGTATTGGGAAAGTCATGCCCGGTGAACTTTTGTGTTGGGAAAGTCATGCCCGGTGAACTTTTGTACTGGGAAAGTCATGCCCGGTGAACTTTTGTATTGGGAAAGTCATGCCCGGTGATCTTTTGTATTGGGAAAGTCATGCCCGGTGATCTTTTGTACTGGGAAAGTCATGCCCGGTGAACTTTTGTACTGGGAAAGTCATGCCCAGTGATCTTTTGTACTGGGAAAGTCATGCCCGGTCAACTTTTGTATTGGGAAAGTCATGCCCGGTGAACTTTTGTATGGGAAAAGTCATGCCCGGTGAACTTTTGTATTGGGAAAGTCATGCCCGGTCAACTTTTGTATTGGGAAAGTCATGCCCGGTGAACTTTTGTATGGGAAAAGTCATGCCCGGTGAACTTTTGTATTGGGAAAGTCATGCCCGGTGATCTTTTGTATTGGGAAAGTTATGCCCGGTGAACTTTTGTATTGGGAAAGTCATGCCCGGTGATCTTTTGTACTGGGAAAATCATGCCCGGTCAACTTTTGTATGGGAAAAGTCATGCCCGGTGAACATTTGTATTGGGAAAGTCATGCCCGGTGATCTTTTGTATTAGGAAAGTCATGCCCGGTGAACTTTTGTATGGGAAAAGTCATGCCCGGTGATCTTTTTTACTGGGAAAGTCATGCCCGGTGAACTTTTGTATTGGGAAAGTCATGCCCGGTGAACTTTTGTATTGGGAAAGTCATGCCTGGTGAACTTTTGTATTGGGAAAGTCATGCCCGGTGAACTTTTGTACTGGAAAAGTCATGCCCGGTGAACTTTTGTATTGGGAAAGTCATGCCCGGTGAACTTTTGTATTGGGAAAGTCATGCCCGGTGAAGTTTTGTATTGGGAAAGTCATCCCCGGTCAACTTTTGTATTGGGAAAGTCATGCCCGGTGAACTTTTGTACTGGGAAAGTCATGCCCGGTGAACTTTTGTATTGGGAAAGTCATGCTCGGTGAACTTTTATATTGGGAAAGTCATGCCCGGTCAACTTTTGTATGGGAAAAGTCATGCCCGGTGAACTTTTGTATGGGAAAAGTCATGCCCGGTGAACTTTTGTATTGGGAAAGTCATGCCCGGTGATCTTTTGTATTGGGAAAGTCATGCCCGGTCAACTTTTGTATTGGGAAAGTCATGCCCGGTGAACTTTTGTATTGGGAAAGTCATGCCCGGTGAACTTTTGTATTGGGAAAGTCATGCCCGGTGAACTTTTGTACTGCGAAAGTCATGCCCGGTGAACTTTTGTATTGGGAAAGTCATGCCCGGTGAACTTTTGTATTGGGAAAGTCATGCCCGGTCAACTTTTGTATTGGGAAAGTCATGCCCGGTGATCTTTTGTACTGGGAAAGTCATGCCCGGTGAACTTTTGTATTGGGAAAGTCATGCCCGGTGAACTTTTGTATTGGGAAAGTCATGCCCGGTGATCTTTTGTACTGGGAAAGTCATGCCCGGTGAACTTTTGTATGGGAAAAATCATGCCCGGTGAACTTTTGTATGGGAAAAGTCATGCCCGGTGAACTTTTGTATTGGGAAAGTCATGCCCGGTGAACTTTTGTATGGGAAAGTCATGCCCGGTGAACTTTTGTATTGGGAAAGTCATGCCCGTTGAACTTTTGTATTGGGAAAGTCATGCCCGGTGAACTTTTGTATTGGGAAAGTCATGCCCGGTGAACTTTTGTATTGGGAAAGTCATGCCCGGTGATCTTTTGTACTGGGAAAGTCATGCCCGGTGAAATTTTGTATGGGAAAAGTCATGCCCGGTGAACTTTTGTATTGGGAAAGTCATGCCCGGTGAACTTTTGTATTGGGAAAGTCATGCCCGGTGAACTTTTGTACTGGGAAAGTCATGCCCGGTGAACTTTTGTATTGGGAAAGTCATGCCCGGTGAACTTTTGTATGGGAAAAGTCATGCCCGGTGATCTTTTGTACTGGGAAAGTCATGCCCGGTGAACTTTTGTATTGGGAAAGTCATGCCCGGTGAACTTTTGTACTGGGAAAGTCATGCCCGGTGAACTTTTGTACTGGGAAAGTCATGCCCGGTGAACTTTTGTATGGGAAAAGTCATGCCCGGTGAACTTTTGAATTGGGAAAGTCATGCCCGGTGAACTTTTGTACTGGGAAAGTCATGCCCGGTGAACTTTTGTATTGGGAAAGTCATGCCCGGTGAACTTTTGTATTGGGAAAGTCATGCCCGGTGATCTTTTGTACTGGGAAAGTCATGCCCGGTGAACTTTTGTATGGGAAAAGTCATGCCCGGTGAACTTTTGTATTGGGAAAGTCATGCCCGGTGATCTTTTGTACTGGGAAAGTCATGCCCGGTGAACTTTTGTATGGGAAAAGTCATGCCCGGTGAACTTTTGTATTGGGAACGTCATGCCCGGTGAACTTTTGTATTGGGAAAGTCATGCCCGGTGAACTTTTGTACTGGGAAAGTCATGCCCGGTGAACTTTTGTATTGGGAAAGTCATGCCCGGTGAACTTTTGTATTGGGAAAGTCATGCCCGGTGAACTTTTGTGTTGGGAAAGTCATGCCCGGTGAACTTTTGTACTGGGAAAGTCATGCCCGGTGAACTTTTGTATTGGGAAAGTCATGCCCGGTGATCTTTTGTATTGGGAAAGTCATGCCCGGTGATCTTTTGTACTGGGAAAGTCATGCCCGGTGAACTTTTGTACTGGGAAAGTCATGCCCAGTGATCTTTTGTACTGGGAAAGTCATGCCCGGTCAACTTTTGTATTGGGAAAGTCATGCCCGGTGAACTTTTGTATGGGAAAAGTCATGCCCGGTGAACTTTTGTATTGGGAAAGTCATGCCCGGTCAACTTTTGTATTGGGAAAGTCATGCCCGGTGAACTTTTGTATGGGAAAAGTCATGCCCGGTGAACTTTTGTATTGGGAAAGTCATGCCCGGTGATCTTTTGTATTGGGAAAGTTATGCCCGGTGAACTTTTGTATTGGGAAAGTCATGCCCGGTGATCTTTTGTACTGGGAAAATCATGCCCGGTCAACTTTTGTATGGGAAAAGTCATGCCCGGTGAACATTTGTATTGGGAAAGTCATGCCTGGTGATCTTTTGTACTGGGTAAATCATGCCCGGTCAACTTTTGTATGGGAAAAGTCATGCCCGGTGAACATTTGTATTGGGAAAGTCATGCCCGGTCAACTTTTGTATTGGGAAAGTCATGCCCGGTGAACTTTTGTATTGGGAAAGTCATGCCCGGTGAACTTTTGTATGGGAAAAGTCATGCCCGGTGATCTTTTGTACTGGGAAAGTCATGCCCGGTGAACTTTTGTATTGGGAAAGTCATGCCCGGTGAACTTTTGTACTGGGAAAGTCATGCCCGGTGAACTTTTGTACTGGGAAAGTCATGCCCAGTGAACTTTTGTATGGGAAAAGTCATGCCCGGTGAACTTTTGTATTGGGAAAGTCATGCCCGGTGAACTTTTGTACTGGGAAAGTCATGCCCGGTGAACTTTTGTATTGGGAAAGTCATGCCCGGTGAACTTTTGTATGGGAAAAGTCATGCCCGGTGAACTTTTGTATTGGGAAAGTCATGCCCGTTGAACTTTTGTATTGGGAAAGTCATGCCCGGTGAACTTTTGTATGGGAAAAGTCATGCCCGGTGAACTTTTGTATTGGGAAAGTCATGCCCGGTGAACTTTTGTATTGGGAAAGTCATGCCCGGTGAACTTTTGTATTGGGAAAGTCATGCCCGGTGATCTTTTGTATTCTGAAAGTCATGCCCGGTGAACTTTTGTATTGGGAAAGTCATGCCCGGTGAACTTTTGTATGGGAAAAGTCATGCCCGGTGATCTTTTGTATTGGGAAAGTCATGCCCGGTGAACTTTTGTATTGGGAAAGTCATGCCCGGTGATCTTTTGTACTGGGAAAGTCATGCCCGGTGATCTTTTGTACTGGGAAAGTCATGCCCGGTGAACTTTTGTACTGGGAAAGTCATGCCCGGTGAACTTTTGTATGGGAAAAGTCATGCCCGGTGAACTTTTGTATTGGGAAAGTCATGCCCGGTGAACTTTTGTACTGGGAAAGTCATGCCCGGTGAACTTTTGTATTGGGAAAGTCATGCCCGGTCAACTTTTGTATGGGAAAAGTCATGCCCGGTGATCTTTTGTACTGGGAAAGTCATGCCCGGTGAACTTTTGTATTGGGAAAGTCATGCCCGGTGAACTTTTGTACTGGGAAAGTCATGCCCGGTGAACTTTTGTACTGGGAAAGTCATGCCCGGTGAACTTTTGTATGGGAAAAGTCATGCCCGGTGAACTTTTGTATTGGGAAAGTCATGCCCGGTGAACTTTTGTACTGGGAAAGTCATGCCCGGTGAACTTTTGTATTGGGAAAGTCATGCCCGGTGAACTTTTGTATGGGAAAAGTCATGCCCGGTGAACTTTTGTATTGGGAAAGTCATGCCCGGTGAACTTTTGTATTGGGAAAGTCATGCCCGGTGATCTTTTGTACTGGGAAAGTCATGCCCGGTGAACTTTTGTATTGGGAAAGTCATGCCCGGTGATCTTTTGAACTGGGAAAGTCATGCTCGGTGAACTTTTGTATTGGGAAAGTCATGCCCGGTGAACTTTTGTATTGGGAAAGTCATGCCCGGTGAACTTTTGTATTGGGAAAGTCATGCCCGGTGAACTTTTGTATTGGGAAAGTCATGCCCGGTGAACTTTTGTACTGGGAAAGTCATGCCCGGTGAACTTTTGTATGGGAAAAGTCATGCCCGGTGAACTTTTGTATTGGGAAAGTCATGCCCGGTGAACTTTTGTATTGGGAAAGTCATGCCCGGTGAACTTTTGTATTGGGAAAGTCATGCCCGGTGAACTTTTGTACTGGGAAAGTCATGCCCGGTGAACTTTTGTACTGGGAAAGTCATGCCCGGTGAACTTTTGTATTGGAAAAGTCATGCCCGGTCAACTTTTGTTTGGGAAAGTCATGCCCGGTGAACTTTTGTATTGGGAAAGTCATGCCCGGTCAACTTTTGTATTGGGAAAGTCATGCCCGGTGAACTTTTGTATGGGAAAAGTCATGCCCGGTGAACTTTTGTATTGGGAAAGTCATGCCCGGTCATTTTTGTATGGGAAAAGTCATGCCCGGTGAACTTTTGTATTGGGAAAGTCAAGCCCGGTCAACTTTTGTATTGGGTAAGTCATGCCCGGTGAACTTTTGTATGGGAAAAGTCATGCCCGGTGAACTTTTGTATTGGGAAAGTCATGCCCGGTCAACTTTTGTATGGGAAAAGTCATGCCCGGTCAACTTTTGTATGGGAAAAGTCATGCCCGGTGAACTTTTGTATTGGGAAAGTCATGCCCGGTCAACTTTTGTATTGGGAAATCATGCCCGGTGAACTTTTGTATGGGAAAAGTCATGCCCGGTGAACTTTTGTATTGGAAAAGTCATGCCCGGTCAACTTTTGTTTGGGAAAGTCATGCCCGGTGAACTTTTGTATTGGGAAAGTCATGCCCGGTCAACTTTTGTATTGGGAAAGTCATGCCCGGTGAACTTTTGTATGGGAAAAGTCATGCCCGGTGAACTTTTGTATGGGAAAAGTCATGCCCGGTGAACTTTTGTATTGGGAAAGTCATGCCCGGTCAACTTTTGTATTGGGAAAGTCATGCCCGGTCAACTTTTGTATTGGGAAAGTCATGCCCGGTGAACTTTTGTATGGGAAAAGTCATGCCCGGTGATATTTTGTACTGGGAAAGTCGTGCCCGGTGAACTTTTGTATTGGGAAAGTCATGCCCGGTGAACTTTTGTACTGGGAAAGTCATGCCCGGTGAACTTTTGTACTGGAAAAGTCATGCCCGGTGAACTTTTGTATGGGAAAAGTCATGCCCGGTGAACTTTTGTATGGGAAAAGTCATGCCCGGTGAACTTTTGTATTGGGAAAGTCATGCCCGGTCAACTTTTGTATGGGAAAAGTCATGCCCGGTGAACTTTTGTATTGGGAAAGTCATGCCCGGTCAACTTTTGTATTGGGAAAGTCATGCCCGGTGAACTTTTGTATGGGAAAAGTCATGCCCGGTGAACTTTTGTATTGGGAAAGTCATGCCCGGTCAACTTTTGTATGGGAAAAGTCATGCCCGGTCAACTTTTGTATGGGAAAAGTCATGCCCGGTGAACTTTTGTATTGGGAAAGTCATGCCCGGTCAACTTTTGTATTGGGAAATCATGCCCGGTGAACTTTTGTATGGGAAAAGTCATGCCCGGTGAACTTATGTATTGGAAAAGTCATGCCCGGTCAACTTTTGTTTGGGAAAGTCATGCCCGGTGAACTTTTGTATTGGGAAAGTCATGCCCGGTCAACTTTTGTATTGGGAAAGTCATGCCCGGTGAACTTTTGTATGGGAAAAGTCATGCCCGGTGAACTTTTGTATTGGGAAAGTCATGCCCGGTCAACTTTTGTATTGGGAAAGTCATGCCCGGTGAACTTTTGTATTGGGAAAGTCATGCCCGGTGATCTTTTGTACTGGGAAAGTCATGCCCGGTGAACTTTTGTATTGGGAAAGTCATGCCCGGTGAACTTTTGTATTGGGAAAGTCATGCCCGGTGAACTTTTGTATTGGGAAAGTCATGCCCGGTGAACTTTTGTATGGGAAAAGTCATGCCCGGTGAACTTTTGTATTGGGAAAGTCATGCCCGGTCAACTTTTGTATGGGAAAAGTCATGCCCGGTGAATTTTTGTATTGGGAAAGTCATGCCCGGTCAACTTTTGTATTGGGAAAGTCATGCCCGGTGAACTTTTGTATGGGAAAAGTCATGCCCGGTGAACTTTTGTATTGGGAAAGTCTTGCCCGGTCAACTTTTGTATGGGAAAAGTCATGCCCGGTCAACTTTTGTATGGGAAAAGTCATGCCCGGTGAACTTTTGTATTGGGAAAGTCATGCCCGGTCAACTTTTGTATTGGGAAATCATGCCCGGTGAACTTTTGTATGGGAAAAGTCATGCCCGGTGAACTTTTGTATTGGAAAAGTCATGCCCGGTCAACTTTTGTTTGGGAAAGTCATGCCCGGTGAACTTTTGTATTGGGAAAGTCATGCCCGGTCAACTTTTGTATTGGGAAAGTCATGCCCGGTGAACTTTTGTATGGGAAAAGTCATGCCCGGTGAACTTTTGTATGGGAAAAGTCATGCCCGGTGAACTTTTGTATTGGGAAAGTCATGCCCGGTCAACTTTTGTATTGGGAAAGTCATGCCCGGTCAACTTTTGTATTGGGAAAGTCATGCCCGGTGAACTTTTGTATGGGAAAAGTCATGCCCGGTGAACTTTTGTATGGGAAAGTCATGCCCGGTGAACTTTTGTATTGGGAAAGTCATGCCCGTTGAACTTTTGTATTGGGAAAGTCATGCCCGGTGAACTTTTGTATTGGGAAAGTCATGCCCGGTGAACTTTTGTATTGGGAAAGTCATGCCCGGTGATCTTTTGTACTGGGAAAGTCATGCCCGGTGAAATTTTGTATGGGAAAAGTCATGCCCGGTGAACTTTTGTATTGGGAAAGTCATGCCCGGTGAACTTTTGTATTGGGAAAGTCATGCCCGGTGAACTTTTGTACTGGGAAAGTCATGCCCGGTGAACTTTTGTATTGGGAAAGTCATGCCCGGTGAACTTTTGTATGGGAAAAGTCATGCCCGGTGATCTTTTGTACTGGGAAAGTCATGCCCGGTGAACTTTTGTATTGGGAAAGTCATGCCCGGTGAACTTTTGTACTGGGAAAGTCATGCCCGGTGAACTTTTGTACTGGGAAAGTCATGCCCGGTGAACTTTTGTATGGGAAAAGTCATGCCCGGTGAACTTTTGAATTGGGAAAGTCATGCCCGGTGAACTTTTGTACTGGGAAAGTCATGCCCGGTGAACTTTTGTATTGGGAAAGTCATGCCCGGTGAACTTTTGTATTGGGAAAGTCATGCCCGGTGATCTTTTGTACTGGGAAAGTCATGCCCGGTGAACTTTTGTATGGGAAAAGTCATGCCCGGTGAACTTTTGTATTGGGAAAGTCATGCCCGGTGATCTTTTGTACTGGGAAAGTCATGCCCGGTGAACTTTTGTATGGGAAAAGTCATGCCCGGTGAACTTTTGTATTGGGAACGTCATGCCCGGTGAACTTTTGTATTGGGAAAGTCATGCCCGGTGAACTTTTGTACTGGGAAAGTCATGCCCGGTGAACTTTTGTATTGGGAAAGTCATGCCCGGTGAACTTTTGTATTGGGAAAGTCATGCCCGGTGAACTTTTGTGTTGGGAAAGTCATGCCCGGTGAACTTTTGTACTGGGAAAGTCATGCCCGGTGAACTTTTGTATTGGGAAAGTCATGCCCGGTGATCTTTTGTATTGGGAAAGTCATGCCCGGTGATCTTTTGTACTGGGAAAGTCATGCCCGGTGAACTTTTGTACTGGGAAAGTCATGCCCAGTGATCTTTTGTACTGGGAAAGTCATGCCCGGTCAACTTTTGTATTGGGAAAGTCATGCCCGGTGAACTTTTGTATGGGAAAAGTCATGCCCGGTGAACTTTTGTATTGGGAAAGTCATGCCCGGTCAACTTTTGTATTGGGAAAGTCATGCCCGGTGAACTTTTGTATGGGAAAAGTCATGCCCGGTGAACTTTTGTATTGGGAAAGTCATGCCCGGTGATCTTTTGTATTGGGAAAGTTATGCCCGGTGAACTTTTGTATTGGGAAAGTCATGCCCGGTGATCTTTTGTACTGGGAAAATCATGCCCGGTCAACTTTTGTATGGGAAAAGTCATGCCCGGTGAACATTTGTATTGGGAAAGTCATGCCCGGTGATCTTTTGTACTGGGAAAATCATGCCCGGTCAACTTTTGTATGGGAAAAGTCATGCCCGGTGAACATTTGTATTGGGAAAGTCATGCCCGGTCAACTTTTGTATTGGGAAAGTCATGCCCGGTGAACTTTTGTATTGGGAAAGTCATGCCCGGTGAACTTTTGTATGGGAAAAGTCATGCCCGGTGATCTTTTGTACTGGGAAAGTCATGCCCGGTGAACTTTTGTATTGGGAAAGTCATGCCCGGTGAACTTTTGTACTGGGAAAGTCATGCCCGGTGAACTTTTGTACTGGGAAAGTCATGCCCAGTGAACTTTTGTATGGGAAAAGTCATGCCCGGTGAACTTTTGTATTGGGAAAGTCATGCCCGGTGAACTTTTGTACTGGGAAAGTCATGCCCGGTGAACTTTTGTATTGGGAAAGTCATGCCCGGTGAACTTTTGTATGGGAAAAGTCATGCCCGGTGAACTTTTGTATTGGGAAAGTCATGCCCGTTGAACTTTTGTATTGGGAAAGTCATGCCCGGTGAACTTTTGTATGGGAAAAGTCATGCCCGGTGAACTTTTGTATTGGGAAAGTCATGCCCGGTGAACTTTTGTATTGGGAAAGTCATGCCCGGTGAACTTTTGTATTGGGAAAGTCATGCCCGGTGATCTTTTGTATTCTGAAAGTCATGCCCGGTGAACTTTTGTATTGGGAAAGTCATGCCCGGTGAACTTTTGTATGGGAAAGTCATGCCCGGTGATCTTTTGTATTGGGAAAGTCATGCCCGGTGAACTTTTGTATTGGGAAAGTCATGCCCGGTGATCTTTTGTACTGGGAAAGTCATGCCCGGTGATCTTTTGTACTGGGAAAGTCATGCCCGGTGAACTTTTGTACTGGGAAAGTCATGCCCGGTGAACTTTTGTATGGGAAAAGTCATGCCCGGTGAACTTTTGTATTGGGAAAGTCATGCCCGGTGAACTTTTGTACTGGGAAAGTCATGCCCGGTGAACTTTTGTATTGGGAAAGTCATGCCCGGTCAACTTTTGTATGGGAAAAGTCATGCCCGGTGATCTTTTGTACTGGGAAAGTCATGCCCGGTGAACTTTTGTATTGGGAAAGTCATGCCCGGTGAACTTTTGTACTGGGAAAGTCATGCCCGGTGAACTTTTGTACTGGGAAAGTCATGCCCGGTGAACTTTTGTATGGGAAAAGTCATGCCCGGTGAACTTTTGTATTGGGAAAGTCATGCCCGGTGAACTTTTGTACTGGGAAAGTCATGCCCGGTGAACTTTTGTATTGGGAAAGTCATGCCCGGTGAACTTTTGTATGGGAAAAGTCATGCCCGGTGAACTTTTGTATTGGGAAAGTCATGCCCGGTGAACTTTTGTATTGGGAAAGTCATGCCCGGTGATCTTTTGTACTGGGAAAGTCATGCCCGGTGAACTTTTGTATTGGGAAAGTCATGCCCGGTGATCTTTTGAACTGGGAAAGTCATGCCCGGTGAACTTTTGTATTGGGAAAGTCATGCCCGGTGAACTTTTGTATGGGAAAGTCATGCCCGGTGAACTTTTGTATTGGGAAAGTCATGCCCGGTGAACTTTTGTATTGGGAAAGTCATGCCCGGTGAACTTTTGTACTGGGAAAGTCATGCCCGGTGAACTTTTGTATGGGAAAAGTCATGCCCGGTGAACTTTTGTATTGGGAAAGTCATGCCCGGTGAACTTTTGTATTGGGAAAGTCATGCCCGGTGAACTTTTGTATTGGGAAAGTCATGCCCGGTGAACTTTTGTACTGGGAAAGTCATGCCCGGTGAACTTTTGTACTGGGAAAGTCATGCCCGGTGAACTTTTGTATTGGAAAAGTCATGCCCGGTCAACTTTTGTTTGGGAAAGTCATGCCCGGTGAACTTTTGTATTGGGAAAGTCATGCCCGGTCAACTTTTGTATTGGGAAAGTCATGCCCGGTGAACTTTTGTATGGGAAAAGTCATGCCCGGTGAACTTTTGTATTGGGAAAGTCATGCCCGGTCATTTTTGTATGGGAAAAGTCATGCCCGGTGAACTTTTGTATTGGGAAAGTCAAGCCCGGTCAACTTTTGTATTGGGTAAGTCATGCCCGGTGAACTTTTGTATGGGAAAAGTCATGCCCGGTGAACTTTTGTATTGGGAAAGTCATGCCCGGTCAACTTTTGTATGGGAAAAGTCATGCCCGGTCAACTTTTGTATGGGAAAAGTCATGCCCGGTGAACTTTTGTATTGGGAAAGTCATGCCCGGTCAACTTTTGTATTGGGAAATCATGCCCGGTGAACTTTTGTATGGGAAAAGTCATGCCCGGTGAACTTTTGTATTGGAAAAGTCATGCCCGGTCAACTTTTGTTTGGGAAAGTCATGCCCGGTGAACTTTTGTATTGGGAAAGTCATGCCCGGTCAACTTTTGTATTGGGAAAGTCATGCCCGGTGAACTTTTGTATGGGAAAAGTCATGCCCGGTGAACTTTTGTATGGGAAAAGTCATGCCCGGTGAACTTTTGTATTGGGAAAGTCATGCCCGGTCAACTTTTGTATTGGGAAAGTCATGCCCGGTCAACTTTTGTATTGGGAAAGTCATGCCCGGTGAACTTTTGTATGGGAAAAGTCATGCCCGGTGATATTTTGTACTGGGAAAGTCGTGCCCGGTGAACTTTTGTATTGGGAAAGTCATGCCCGGTGAACTTTTGTATTGGGAAAGTCATGCCCGGTCAACTTTTGTATTGGGAAAGTCATGCCCGGTGAACTTTTGTATGGGAAAAGTCATGCCCGGTGAACTTTTGTATTGGGAAAGTCATGCCCGGTCAACTTTTGTATGGGAAAAGTCATGCCCGGTGAACTTTTGTATTGGGAAAGTCATGCCCGGTCAACTTTTGTATTGGGAAAGTCATGCCCGGTGAACTTTTGTATGGGAAAAGTCATGCCCGGTGAACTTTTGTATTGGGAAAGTCATGCCCGGTCAACTTTTGTATGGGAAAAGTCATGCCCGGTGAACTTTTGTATTGGGAAAGTCATGCCCGGTCAACTTTTGTACTGGGAAAGTCATGCCCGGTGAACTTTTGTATTGGGAAATCATGCCCGGTGAACTTTTGTATGGGAAAAGTCATGCCCGGTGAACTTTTGTATTGGAAAAGTCATGCCCGGTCAACTTTTGTTTGGGAAAGTCATGCCCGGTGAACTTTTGTATTGGGAAAGTCATGCCCGGTCAACTTTTGTATTGGGAAAGTCATGCCCGGTGAACTTTTGTATGGGAAAAGTCATGCCCGGTGAACTTTTGTATTGGGAAAGTCATGCCCGGTCAACTTTTGTATGGGAAAAGTCATGCCCGGTGAACTTTTGTATTGGGAAAGTCATGCCCGGTCAACTTTTGTATTGGGAAAGTCATGCCCGGTCAACTTTTGTATTGGGAAAGTCATGCCCGGTGAACTTTTGTATGGGAAAAGTCATGCCCGGTGATATTTTGTACTGGGAAAGTCATGCCCGGTGAACTTTTGTATTGGGAAAGTCATGCCCGGTGAACTTTTGTACTGGGAAAGTCATGCCCGGTGAACTTTTGTACTGGGAAAGTCATGCCCGGTGAACTTTTGTATGGGAAAAGTCATGCCCGGTGAACTTTTGTATGGGAAAAGTCATGCCCGGTGAACTTTTGTATTGGGAAAGTCATGCCCGGTGAACTTTTGTACTGGGAAAGTCATGCCCGGTGAACTTTTGTATTGGGAAAGTCATGCCCGGTGAAATTTTGTATGGGAAAAGTCATGCCCGGTGAACTTTTGTATTGGGAAAGTCATGCCCGGTCAACTTTTGTATTGGGAAAGTCATGCCCGGTGAACTTTTGTATGGGAAAAGTCATGCCCGGTGAACTTTTGTACTGGGAAAGTCATGCCCGGTGAACTTTTGTACTGGGAAAGTCATGCCCGGTGAACTTTTGTATGGGAAAAGTCATGCCCGGTGAACTTTTGTATTGGGAAAGTCATGCCCGGTGAACTTTTGTATTGGGAAAGTCATGCCCGGTGAACTTTTGTATTGGGAAAGTCATGCCCGGTGAACTTTTGTATTGGGAACATGCCCGGTGAACTTTTGTATTGGAAAAGTCATGCCCGGTCAACTTTTGTTTGGGAAAGTCATGCCCGGTGAACTTTTGTATTGGGAAAGTCATGCCCGGTCAACTTTTGTATTGGGAAAGTCATGCCCGGTGAACTTTTGTATGGGAAAAGTCATACCCGGTGAACTTTTGTATTGGGAAAGTCATGCCCGGTCAACTTTTGTATTGGGAAAGTCATGCCCCGTGAACTTTTGTATGGGAAAAGTCATGCCCGGTGAACTTTTGTATTGGGAAAGTCATGCCCGGTCAACTTTTGTATGGGAAAAGTCATGCCCGGTGAACTTTTGTATTGGGAAAGTCATGCCCGGTCAACTTTTGTATTGGGAAAGTCATGCCCGGTCAACTTTTGTATTGGGAAAGTCATGCCCGGTGAACTTTTGTATGGGAAAAGTCATGCCCGGTGATATTTTGTACTGGGGAAGTCATGCCCGGTGAACTTTTGTATTGGAAAGTCATGCCCGGTGAACTTTTGTACTGGGAAAGTCATGCCCGGTGAACTTTTGTACTGGGAAAGTCATGCCCGGTGAACTTTTGTATGGGAAAAGTCATGCCCGGTGAACTTTTGTATTGGGAAAGTCATGCCCGGTGAACTTTTGTATTGGGAAAGTCATGCCCGGTGAACTTTTGTATTGGGAAAGTCATGCCCGGTGAACTTTTGTATTGGGAAAGTCATGCCCGGTGAACTTTTGTACTGGGAAAGTCATGCCCGGTGAACTTTTGTATGGGAAAAGTCATGCCCGGTGAACTTTTGTATTGGGAAAGTCATGCCCGGTGAACTTTTGTATTGGGAAAGTCATGCCCGGTGAACTTTTGTATTGGGAAAGTCATGCCCGGTCAACTTTTGTATGGGAAAAGTCATGCCCGGTGAACTTTTGTATTGGGAAAGTCATGCCCGGTCAACTTTTGTACTGGGAAAGTCATGCCCGGTGAACTTTTGTATTGGGAAATCATGCCCGGTGAACTTTTGTATGGGAAAAGTCATGCCCGGTGAACTTTTGTATTGGAAAAGTCATGCCCGGTCAACTTTTGTTTGGGAAAGTCATGCCCGGTGAACTTTTGTATTGGGAAAGTCATGCCCGGTCAACTTTTGTATTGGGAAAGTCATGCCCGGTGAACTTTTGTATGGGAAAAGTCATGCCGGTGAACTTTTGTATTGGGAAAGTCATGCCCGGTCAACTTTTGTATGGGAAAAGTCATGCCCGGTGAACTTTTGTATTGGGAAAGTCATGCCCGGTCAACTTTTGTATTGGGAAAGTCATGCCCGGTCAACTTTTGTATTGGGAAAGTCATGCCGGTGAACTTTTGTATGGAAAAGTCATGCCCGGTGATATTTTGTACTGGGAAAGTCATGCCCGGTGAACTTTTGTATTGGGAAAGTCATGCCCGGTGAACTTTTGTACTGGGAAAGTCATGCCCGGTGAACTTTTGTACTGGGAAAGTAATGCCCGGTGAACTTTTGTATGGGAAAAGTCATGCCCGGTGAACTTTTGTATTGGGAAAGTCATGCCCGGTGAACTTTTGTACTGGGAAAGTCATGCCCGGTGAACTTTTGTATTGGGAAAGTCATGCCCGGTGAACTTTTGTATGGGAAAAGTCATGCCCGGTGAACTTTTGTATTGGGAAAGTCATGCCCGGTCAACTTTTGTATTGGGAAAGTCATGCCCGGTGAACTTTTGTATGGGAAAAGTCATGCCCGGTGAACTTTTGTATTGGGAAAGTCATGCCCGGTGAACTTTTGTATTGGGAAAGTCATGCCCGGTGAACTTTTGTATTGGGAAAGTCATGCCCGGTCAACTTTTGTATTGGGAAAGTCATGCCCGGTGAACTTTTGTATTGGGAAAGTCATGCCCGGTGATCTTTTGTACTGGGAAAGTCATGCCCGGTGAACTTTTGTATTGGGAAAGTCATGCCCGGTGAACTTTTGTATTGGGAAAGTCATGCCCGGTGAACTTTTGTATTGGAAAGTCATGCCCGGTGAACTTTTGTATTGGGAAAGTCATGCCCGGTGAACTTTTGTATTGGGAAAGTCATGCCCGGTGAACTTTTGTATTGGGAAAGTCATGCCCGGTGATCTTTTGTACTGGGAAAGTCATGCCCGGTGATCTTTTGTACTGGGAAAGTCATGCCCGGTGAACTTTTGTACTGGGAAAGTCATGCCCGGTGAACTTTTGTATGGGAAAAGTCATGCCCGGTGAACTTTTGTATTGGGAAAGTCATGCCCGGTGAACTTTTGTACTGGGAAAGTCATGCCCGGTGAACTTTTGTATTGGGAAAGTCATGCCCGGTGAACTTTTGTATGGAAAAGTCATGCCCGGTGAACTTTTGTATTGGGAAAGTCATGCCCGGTGAACTTTTGTATTGGGAAAGTCATGCCCGGTGATCTTTTGTACTGGGAAAGTCATGCCCGGTGAACTTTTGTATTGGGAAAGTCATGCCCGGTGATCTTTTGAACTGGGAAAGTCATGCCCGGTGAACTTTTGTATTGGGAAAGTCATGCCCGGTGAACTTTTGTATTGGGAAAGTCATGCCCGGTGAACTTTTGTATTGGGAAAGTCATGCCCGGTGAACTTTTGTATTGGGAAAGTCATGCCCGGTAAACTTTTGTACTGGGAAAGTCATGCCCGGTGAACTTTTGTATGGGAAAAGTCATGCCCGGTGAACTTTTGTATTGGGAAAGTCATGCCCGGTGAACTTTTGTATTGGGAAAGTCATGCCCGGTGAACTTTTTGTATTGGGAAAGTCATGCCCGGTGAAATTTTGTATTGGGAAAGTCATGCCCGGTGAACTTTTGTATTGGGAAAGTCATGCCCGGTGATCTTTTGTACTGGGAAAGTCATGTCCGGTGAACTTTTGTATGGGAAAAGTCATCTCCGGTGAACTTTTGTATTAGGAAAGTCATGCCCGGTCAACTTTTGTATTGTGAAAGTCATGCCCGGTGAACTTTTGTATTGGGAAAGTCATGCCCGGTGAACTTTTGTATTGGGAAAGTCATGCCCGGTGAACTTTTGTATTGGGAAAGTCATGCCCGGTGAACTTTTGTATTGGGAAAGTCATGCCCGGTGAACTTTTGTACTGG